>NC_041392.1:3781644-3811036 GCF_002162155.2 Triticum dicoccoides
AGAGGGCCCAGAGATACCTCTCCGACAATCGGAGTGACAAATCCTAATCTCGAAATACGCCAACCCAACATGTACCTTTGGAGACACCTGTAGAGCTCCTTTATAATCACCCAGTTACGTTGTGACGTTTGGTAGCACACAAAGTGTTCCTCTGGCAAACGGGAGTTGCATAATCTCATAGTCATAGGAACATGTATAAGTCATGAAGAAAGCAATAGCAACATACTAAACGATCGGGTGCTAAGCTAATGGAATGGGTCATGTCAATCAGATCATTCAACTAATGATGTGATCCCGTTAATCAAATAACAACTCTTTGTCCATGGTTAGGAAACATAACCATCTTTGATTAACGAGCTAGTCAAGTAGAGGCATACTAGTGACACTTTGTTTGTCTATGTATTCACACATGTATTATGTTTCCGGTTAATACAATTCTAGCATGAATAATAAACTTTTATCATGATATAAAGAAATAAATAATAACTTTATTATTGCCTCTAGGGCATATTTCCTTCAGTCTCCCACTTGCACTAGAGTCAATAATCTAGACTACACAGTAATGATTCTAACACCCATGGAGCCTTGGTGCTGATCATGTTTTGCTCGTGGAAGAGGCTTAGTCAACGGGTCTGCAACATTCAGATCCGTATGTATCTTCCAAATCTCTATGTCTCCCACCTGGACTAGATCTCGGATGGAATTGAAGCGTCTCTTGATGTGCTTGGTTCTCTTGTGAAATCTGGATTCCTTCGCCAAGGCAATTGCACCAGTATTGTCACAAAAGATTTTCATTGGACCCGATGCATTAGGTATGACACCTAGATCGGATATGAACTCCTTCATCCAGACTCCTTCATTTGCTGCTTCCGAAGCAGCTATGTATTTCGCTTCACACGTAGATCCCGTCACGACGTTTTGTTTAGAACTGCACCAACTGACAGCTCCACCGTTTAATGTAAACACGTATCCGGTTTGCGATTTAGAATCGTCCGGATCAGTGTCAAAGCTTGCATCAATGTAACCGTTTACGATGAGCTTTTTGTCACCTCCATATACGAGAAACATATCCTTAGTCCTTTTCAGGTACTTCAGGATGTTCTTGACCGCTGTCCAGTGATCCACTCCTGGATTACTTTGGTACCTCCCTGCTAGACTTATAGCAAGGCATACATCAGGTCTGGTACACAGCATTGCATACATGATAGAGCCTATGGCTGAAGCATAGGGAACATCTTTCATTTTCTCTCTATCTTCTGCAGTGGTCGGGCATTGAGTCTGACTCAACTTCACACCTTGTAACACAGGCAAGAACCCTTTCTTTGCTTGATCCATTTTGAACTTCTTCAAAATCTTGTCAAGGTATGTGCTTTGTGAAAGTCCAATTAAACGTCTTGATCTATCTCTATAGATCTTTATGCCTAATATGTAAGCAGCTTCACCGAGGTCTTTCATTGAAAAACTCTTATTCAAGTATCCCTTTATGCTATCCAGAAATTCTATATCATTTCCGATCAGTAATATGTCATCCATATATAATATCAGAAATGCTACAGAGCTCCCACTCACTTTCTTGTAAATACAGGCTTCTCCAAAAGTCTGTATAAAACCAAATGCTTTGATCACACTATCAAAGCGTTTATTCCAACTCCGAGAGGCTTGCACCAGTCCATAAATGGATCGCTGGAGTTTGCACACTTTGTTAGCTTCCTTTGAATCGACAAAACCTTACGGTTGCATCATATACAACTCTTCTTCCAGAAATCCATTCAGGAATGCAGTTTTGACATCCATCTGCCAAATTTCATAATCATAAAATGCGGCAATTGCTAACATGATTCGGACAGACTTAAGCATCGCTACGGGTGAGAAGGTCTCATCGTAGTCAACCCCTTGAACTTGCCGAAACCCTTTTGCGACAAGTCGAGCTTTGTAGACAGTAATATTACCGTCGGCGTCAGTCTTCTTCTTGAAGATCCATTTATTCTCAATTGCTTGCCGATCATTGGGCAAGTCAACCAAAGTCCACACTTTGTTCTCATACATGGATCCCATCTCAGATTTCATGGCTTCAAGCCATTTTGCGGAATCTGGGCTCACCATCGCTTCTTCATAGTTCGTAGGTTCATCATGATCTAGTAGCATGACTTCCAGAACTGGATTACCGTACCACTCTGGCGCGGATCTCACTCTGGTTGATCTACGAGGTTCAGTAGTATCTTGTTCTGAAGTTTCATGATCATTATCATTAGCTTCCTCACTAATTGGTGTAGGTGTCACAGAAACAGTTTTCTGTGATGCACTACTTTCCAATAAGGGAGCAGGTACAGCTACCTCGTCAAGTTCTACTTTCCTCCCACTCACTTCTTTCGAGAGAAACTCCTTCTCTAGAAAGTTTCCGAACTTAGCAACAAAAGTCTTGCCTTCGGATCTGTGATAGAAGGTGTATCCAATAGTCTCCTTTGGATATCCTATGAAGACACATTTCTTCGATTTGGGTTCGAGCTTATCAGGTTGAAGCTTTTTCACATAAGCATCGCAGCCCCAAACTTTCAGAAACGACAACTTTGGTTTCTTGCCAAACCATAGTTCATAAGGCGTCGTCTCAACGGATTTTGATGGTGCCCTCTTTAACGTGAATGCGGCCGTCTCCAAAGCATAACCCCAAAACGATAGCGGTAAATCAGTAAGAGACATCATAGATCGCACCATATCTAGTAAAGTACGATTACGACGTTCCGACACACCATTACGCTGTGGTGTTCCGGGTGGCGTGAATTGCGAAACTATTCCGCATTGTTTCAAATGTACACCAAACTCGTAACTCAAATATTCTCCTCCACGATCAGATCGTAGAAACTTTATTTTCTTGTTACGATGATTTTCAACTTCATTCTGAAATTCTTTGAACTTTTCAAACGTTTCAGACTTATGTTTCATTAAGTAGATATACCCATATCTGCTTAAGTCATCTGTGAAGGTGAGAAAATAACGATATCCGCCACGAGCCTCAATATTCATCGGACCACATACATCTGTATGTATGATTTCCAACAAATCTGTTGCTCTCTCCATAGTACCGGAGAATGGCGTTTTAGTCATCTTGCCCATGAGGCACGGTTCGCAAGTACCAAGTGATTCATAATCAAGTGGTTCCAAAAGTCCATCAGTATGGAGTTTCTTCATGCGCTTTACACCGATATGACCTAAACGGCAGTGCCACAAGTAAGTTGCACTATCATTATCAACTCTGCATCTTTTGGCTTCAACATTATGAATATGTGTGTTACTGCTATCGAGATTCAATAAGAATAGACCACTCTTCAAGGGTGCATGACCATAAAAGATATTACTCATATAAATAGAACAACCATTATTCTCTGATTTAAATGAATAACCGTCTCGCATCAAACAAGATCCAGATATAATGTTCATGCTTAACGATGGCACCAAATAACAATTATTTAGGTCTAATATTAATCCCGAAGGTAGATGTAGAGGTAGCGTGCCGACCGCGATCACATCGACTTTGGAACCGTTTCCCACGCGCATCGTCACCTCGTCCTTAGCCAATCTTCGCTTAATTCGTAGTCCCTGTTTCGAGTTGCAAATATTAGCAACAGAACCAGTATCAAATACCCAGGTGCTACTGCGAGCATTAGTAAGGTACACATCAATAACATGTATATCACATATACCTTTGTTCATCTTGCCATCCTTCTTATCCGCCAAATACTTGGGGCAGTTCCGCTTCCAGTGACCAGTCTGCTTGCAGTAGAAGCACTCAGTTTCAGGCTTAGGTCCAGACTTGGGTTTCTTCTCTTGAGCAGCAACTTGCTTGTTGTTCTTCTTGAAGTTCCCCTTCTTCTTCCCTTTGCCCTTTTTCTTGAAACTAGTGGTCTTGTTGACCATCAACACTTGATGCTCCTTTTTTATTTCTACCTCCGCAGCTTTCAGCATTGCGAAGAGCTCGGGAATAGTCTTATTCATTCCTTGCATATTCTAGTTCATCACGAAGCTCTTGTAGCTTGGTGGCAGTGATTGGAGAATTCTGTCAATGATGCAATCATCTGGAAGATTAGCTCCCATTTGAATCAAGTGATTATTATACCCAGATATTTTGAGTATATGCTCACTGACAGAACTGTTCTCCTCCATCTTGCAGCTATAGAACTTACTGGAGACTTCATATCTCTCAATCCGGGCATTTGCTTGAAATATTAACTTCAACTCCTGGAACATCTCATATGCTCCATGACGTTCAAAACGTCGTTGAATTCCCGGTTCTAAGCCGTAAAGCATGGCACACTGAACTATCGAGTAGTCATCAGCTTTGCTCTGCCAGACGTTCACAACATCTGGTGTTGCTCCAGCAGCAGGCCTGACACCCAGCGGTGCTTCCAGGACGTAATTCTGCTGTGCAGCAATGAGGATAATCCTGAAGTTACGGACCCAGTCCGTGTAATTGCTACCATCATCTTTCAACTTTGCTTTCTCAAGGAATGCATTAAAATTCAACGGAACAACAACACAGGTCATTTATCTACAATCATACATAAACAAGCAAGATACTATCAGGTACTAAGTTCATGATAAATTTAGGTTCAATTAATCATATTACTTAAAGAACTCCCACTTAGATAGACATCCCTCTAATCCTCTAAGTGATTACGTGATCCAAATCAACTAAACCATGTCCGATCATCACGTGAGATGGAGTAGTTTCATTGGTGAACATCACTATGTTGATCATATCTACTATATGATTCACGCTCGACCTTTCGGTCTCCGTGTTCCGAGGCCATATCTGTATATGCTTGACTCGTCAAGTATAACCTGAGTATTCCGCGTGTGCAACTGTTTTGCACCCGTTGTATTTGAATGTAGAGCCTATCACACCCGATCATCATGTGGTGTCTCAGCACGAAGAACTTTCGCAACAGTGCATACTCAGGGAGAACACTTCTTGATAATTTAGTGAGAGATCATCTTATAATGCTACCGTCAATCAAAGCAAGATAAGATGCATAAAAGATAAACATCACATGCAATAAATATAAGTGATATGATATGGCCATCATCATCTTGTGCTTGTGATCTCCATCTCCGAAGCACCGTCGTGATCATCATCGTCACCGGCGCGACACCTTGATCTCCATCGTAGCATCGTTGTCGTCTCGCCAATCTTATGCTTCCACGACTATCGCTACCGCTTAGTGATAAAGTAAAGCATTACAGCGCGATTGCATTGCATACAATAAAGCGACAACCATATGGCTCCTGCCAGTTGCCGATAACTCGGTTACAAAACATGATCATCTCACACAATAAAATTTAGCATCATGTCTTGACCATATCACATCACAACATGCCCTGCAAAAACAAGTTAGACGTCCTCTACTTTGTTGTTGCAAGTTTTACGTGGCTGCTACGGGCTTAAGCAAGAACCAATCTTACCTACGCATCAAAACCACAACGATAGTTTGTCAAGTTGGTGTTGTTTTAACCTTCGCAAGGACCGGGCGTAGCCACACTCGGTTCAACTAAAGTTGGAGAAACTGTCACCCGCAAGCCACCTATGTGCAAAGCATGTCGGGAGAACCGGTCTCGCGTAAGCGTACGCGTAATGTCGGTCCGGGCCGCTTCGTCCAACAATACCGCCGAACCAAAGTATGACATGCTGGTAAGCAGTATGACTTATATCGCCCACAACTCACTTGTGTTCTACTCGTGCATATAACATCAACATATAAAACCTAGGCTCGGATGCCACTGTTGGGTAACGTAGTAATTTCAAAAAAATTCCTACGCACACGCAAGATCATGGTGATGCATAGCAACGAGAGGGGGAGAGTGTGATCTACGTACCCTTGTAGATCGACAACGGAAGCGTTAACTTGGTTGATGTATTCGTACGTCTTCACGGCCCGACCGATCAAGCACCGAAACTACGGCACCTCCGAGTTCTAGCACATGTTCGGCTCGATGACGATCCCCGGACTCCGATCCAGCAAAGTGTCGGGGAAGAGTTCCGTCAGCACGATGGCGTGGTGACGATCTTGATGTACTACCGTTGCAGGGCTTCGCCTAAGCACCGCTACAATATTATCGAGGACTATGGTGGAAGGGGGCACCGCACACGGCTAAGAATATGATCACGTGGATCAACTTGTGTCTCTAGGGGTGCCCCTTGCCCCTGTATATAAAGGAGCAAGGGGAGGAGGCCGGCCGGCCCTATAGGCGCGCCAAGGAGGAGTCCTCCTCCTAGACTCCTACTAGGAGGGGGAAGGAAGTGGGGAGGGAGAGGGAAAGGGGGGCGCCGCCCCCCCTCTCCTAGTCCAATTTGGACCAGGGGGGAGGAGGCGCGCGGCCCACCTTTGGCTGCCCCTCTCTCTCTCTCCACTAAGGCCCATATGGCCCATTACTTCTCCCGGGGGGGGGGGTCCGGTAACCCTCCGGCTCTCCGATTTTCTCCGAAATCACCCAGAACACTTCCGGTGTCCGAATATAGCCGTCCAATATATCAATCTTTATGTCTCGACCATTTCGAGACTCCTCGTCATGTCTGTGATCACATCCGGGACTCCGAACTAACTTCGGTACATCAAAACTCATAAACTCATAATATAACTGTCATCGAAACCTTAAGCGTGCGGACCCTACGGGTTCGAGAACAATGTAGACATGACCGAGACACGTCTCCGGTCAATAACCAATAGCGGAACCTGGATGCTCATATTGGCTCCTACATATTCTACGAAGATCTTTATCGGTCAGACCGCATAACAACATACATCGTTCCCTTTGTCATCGGTATGTTACTTGCCTGAGATTCGATCGTCGGTATCTCAATACCTAGTTCAATCTCGTTACCGGCAAGTCTCTTTACTCGTTCTGTAATACATCATCCCGCAACTAACTCATTAGTTGCAATGCTTGCAAGGCTTAAGTGATGTGCATTACCGAGAGGGCCCAGAGATACCTCTCCGACAATCGGAGTGACAAATCCTAATCTTGAAATACGCCAACCCAACATGTACCTTTGGAGACACCTGTAGAGCTCCTTTATAATCACCCAGTTACGTTGTGACGTTTGGTAGCACACAAAGTGTTCCTCTGGCAAACGGGAGTTGCATAATCTCATAGTCATAGGAACATGTATAAGTCATGAAGAAAGCAATAGCAACATACTAAACGATCGGGTGCTAAGCTAATGGAATGGGTCATGTCAATCAGATCATTCAACTAATGATGTGATCCCGTTAATCAAATAACAACTCTTTGTCCATGGTTAGGAAACATAACCATCTTTGATTAACGAGCTAGTCAAGTAGAGGCATACTAGTGACACTTTGTTTGTCTATGTATTCACACATGTATTATGTTTCCTGTTAATACAATTCTAGCATGAATAATAAACTTTATCATGATATAAGGAAATAAATAATAACTTTATTATTGCCTCTAGGGCATATTTCCTTCAATTTGCTCAACGTGCTCAAGTCTAGTGCAAACCGCTCCAGGGCCTACATTTATGTCGGCACACTGCTGGTTCGTGTTTATGAACGCATCTACACCAAAGATGTGCTTCAATTTGGGTGGATTTATGATTTCAAAACAGTAATGTCCCAAGATTCCGAGGGCAGAAAAACAAGCCTGGTGCGGCTTCCAATTGTATCATTTCTCTTGCTCCTCCCTCTTATTTCAACATTGATAACATTGGTCCTCTTCATGCTCGCCGAAAAGGTCCAACTCTACAGCCAGATTGATGTCAGAGTCTCCTACATATTACTCATAGGAGCTATAATCCTTGAGGTGGCATCTCTCTTCATGACCATTCTTTCCTGCTATGCATCGAATGAAGCACCAATATCCTGCCACCACCACCCTCTATAGTCCTGCGTGTAGCCAACTATATTCACCCCGCAGGCCGACATAGAAAACATTGGTCCAAAATGCTTGCACAACATAACATGTTTGAATGTTACACCAGACAAAAATCTATGGGCATCGTGTCAGTTCTATCACAGTGGATTGGTGAGACATTTACAAGAATCACCATCAGTAAAGATCTTGAGGAGCTTGTCCTAGGAAAACTGTTAGACTTGGGGACTGGGGAGCAGGGAGGCTGGAACTTCGCTAGCTTTCGTGGGCAGGTAGCGCTTCAGAGATGGACCGCTATGCACACAATCATTGATAGTGCTGACCTACCAACAAGTGTGCTTATCTGGCACATTGCAACAGAGATATGCTACTTTGGAGAAGAAAACAACACCACTAATTATCAAGTTCAAATGATGATAAGGGTGGGCAGAGAACTATCAAACTATATCATGTATCTCGTCTTCACGTGCAGTGTAATGCTTATAGGCAGCTCCAAACTCATATATATTAACACTCATAAGGAAATCAAGAATGTTCTTGGAGGAAATGGTAATCTAGCTATTAAGGAAGCTATTAGGACAATGATTCAACGTATCAGAGAAAGGGGACCATCGGTCAATCAAGTTTCTTTTATTGATGATACCGTCGTTCTTGCTGACTACAACAACCAATTGGGAACTCAGGTGCAACTTCTGAAAGACAATATAAAGGCTCTTGATTCACCCGTTTTGCCTCGTGCATGTATAGTGGCTTGTCATTTGACCGACATGCCTGAAGATGACCGTTGGAAACTCATTGCGGGGGTATGGCTGGAGATGCTATTCTACATCGCTCCTCGATGCGGGGGTGCTTTCCATGCCAAACATCTCAGTACTGGAGGGGAGTTTTTCACGCACGTCCTCCAGCTCATGTGTTTGTTAGGCCCTTTTCTACCACCGCCGAATGCTTAGCTTTGTACCTTTACCATTTTTAGATGCTTGAGTGCCATAAATCTCGTGTATTGTATCTTTACTGTTTTCATTAATTGGTTATTCTGCATTTGGTTTGCAAATATTCGCTTGTTATGTACTCCCTCCGTAAAGAAATACAGTGATCTAAACGCTTTTATATTTCTTTAAGGGGGTATATTTTATTCATATCTTTAGTTGAACATGGATATGTTATGAGTATTCACTTGTTATGAATTCAAATGCATGTCATCTATTTGTTCTATGCTTTATGCATTGTATCCCTTCAACTTATCTACTACTCCTATTTGTTACTACTCCCTCCACCCCGAAAAACTTGTCTAGATACGACAACCTTTTTTTCGGCGCGGAGGTAATATTATTTCACCAATTGCCAGACATTCCGAAAAGGCCGTGTTCAATTTTCTAACACTATGCCAGTTACTATCTCATCGCTTAGTTCAACAAATCCACATCTGAATCATTCCAACTGTCAAAGAGAACGTTATTATCTCTCGCAAAAAAAAGAGAACGTTATTATAAATTTCCCCTGGTTTTTACCATGCATGAACCGCAAGACACACATTCTTCTAAACCCGCTTTCGGCACCAGAAAACGCATCTCCGAACACTGACAGGTGGGCCCTAAATAGAGAGCAACACAGCCGGACCAACGGGCCGCCATTAACCGCTCTCTTTCTTCCCCGCGGGCGACCACTCCCCTCCATAAACCCTAGCCCGCCGCCGCCCGCCCGCCGCGCCATGGAGGCCGCCCTCAAGCGCAAGGCCGCGGAAGCCCCCGCAGCCGTGCCCGACCCCCCTCTCAAGGCGCCGCGCGCGGACGCCGCTCCCGCTCCCCCGCCGCCGGCCGCCGCCGAGCGCGTCGCCTGCCTGCACGACGTCTCCTACCCCGAGGGCTACGACGCGTCCGCCTCCGGCCCGCGCGTCGTCGCCGGCGGCGGCGAGGGCGCGGCCCCGGCCAAGACGTTCCCCTTCCCGCTCGACCCCTTCCAGTCCGAGGCCATCCGCTGCCTCGACAACGGCGAGTCCGTCATGGTGAGCAGCAAATCCAATCCCCGCGCCTCCCCCCATCATCCCAACCACGCCGCTCTTGGCCTAGCTTCTCCTGGTTAATGTAATTCCACTGTAAAAATTTAGTCTTTATACTTGCTTCCGCCTGCTGGATTGGGCAATTTGTCCCGCCGCCAAGTTTTCCCCACAGGCAATTCAGTGGCTGCCTGCCTCTCATGCGTGTTTCATTCACCAGGTTTCGGCGCACACGTCGGCGGGGAAGACGGTGGTGGCGCTGTACGCGATAGCCATGTCCCTGCGCAACCAGCAGCGGGTCATCTACACCTCGCCCATCAAGGCCCTCAGCAACCAGAAGTACAGGGAGTTCAAGGAGGAGTTCTCCGACGTCGGCCTCATGACTGGGGACGTCACCATCGAGCCAAACGCCTCCTGCTTGGTACTGGATCGCTTGCTACCCTCATTCAGATTTTACTCTTTGACTCTTTGTATGTATTACCTTTGTCTGTTTGGTGCTTAAAGCGTGTGTGCGTGCTCGGAAATGCAGGTCATGACCACGGAGATTTGGCGCAGCATGCAGTATAAGGGGTCCGAGGTGATGAGGGAAGTCGCCTGGGTTATCTTCGATGAGGTGCATTACATGCGTGACAGGGAGAGGGGAGTGGTGTGGGAGGAGAGTATTGTGATGGCTCCCAAAAACTCGCGGTTTGTGTTCCTCTCGGCAACTGTACCCAATGCCAAGGAGTTTGCTGATTGGGTAGCCAAGGTTTGTCTGCATCTCCCTCTGTTTTTCTGTTGTCGCCCTGACTTTGATAGTTCATATATGTTCAACCATCCATCTATATTTCCAGCATATATGTGTTCTGCATAATGAAGGTAGTACGACTTTGTTTCTCAGGTACATAAGCAACCTTGTCATATAGTATACACCGATTACCGACCTACACCCCTCCAGCACTATGTATTTCCTGCTGGAGGCGATGGCTTATACCTGGTCGTTGATGAAAATGGCAAGTTCAGAGAGGATAGTTTTCAGAAATCTCTGAATGTCCTTGCCCCTGCTACTGGCAGTGACAAGAAGAGGGAAAACGGGAAGCGGCAAAAGGGCCTCGTCTCGGCAGGCAAAACTAACGAAGAAAGCGACATATTCAAGATGGTGAAGATGATAATTCAGCGTCAATATGACCCTGTGATACTTTTCAGCTTTAGCAAAAGAGAGTGTGAATTTCTTGCTATGCAGGTAAGTTCTTTTCTAAATCACTAGTCGATTTACAAGATATTGGCTCAAGGAAGTAAATGTCTTAGTTGATTTTGACTGTCCTGCTTGTGTTGTAGATGGCCAAGATGGACTTGAATGGAGATGATGAGAAAGTGAACATTGAAACCATTTTTTGGAGTGCCATGGATTTGCTTTCAGATGATGACAAAAAGCTTCCCCAGGTTTCGAATATGCTTCCCTTATTGAAACGCGGCATTGGAGTACATCATTCTGGTTTGTTGCCCATTTTAAAGGAAGTGATTGAGATACTTTTCCAAGAGGGCCTCATCAAGGTTAGCAAATATTGCTGATCTCTCATTACTTCTTGGGCTGCCACTGTTTCCTTGCCTCCAAACTAGCATATTGTTGGAAGTGTGGTAGTATACCCTAATGGCTTATTACTTTGTCTTCAGAAGAATAACATCACTATTAACTTCTATCTTGAGCTAAAACTACCTGCCTTAAAAGTGAGGTTATAGTTCTTGGTTTCAGTGTTTCACATCAAAGTAACAGATGATGGATTTAGGTCATCAGGATAGTTGCTGTTGTATTGCAGTTTTGTAGTGAACATGGGGTATTTTTCTTGAATTTGCAATGTAAAAATGTGTATGTTAGATTTTTTTTTGTAACCTTACTCTTATATGAACAATAGCACTGTAAAACTTGATTGAAAGAAAGTGAGGTCTAAATTTTGTCAAGTACTGTATTTACTGATCTTATTCTGTGTCATGACTTATGAACTGATGATTTGGGAGTATTTATTTTATTAGAATCGTAAGTGATAATTGTGTTTTGTGACTAATAATTTCTTGCTGATACTGAAATCTGCTGTTGTAGTGTCTGTTTGCCACAGAGACATTCAGTATTGGATTGAACATGCCTGCAAAGACTGTTGTGTTTACCAATGTACGCAAGTTTGATGGAGATCGATTCAGATGGTTGTCAAGTGGAGAGTACATCCAGATGAGCGGCCGTGCCGGTCGTCGAGGTATTGATCAGCGTGGTATCTGTATATTGATGGTAGATGAGAAAATGGAACCCTCAACTGCCAAAATGATGCTGAAAGGAGGTGCTGATAGTTTGAACAGGTCTGTATCATGTATTCTTTGCTCCTAATTCTATCTAGAACAGTAACATACATACATCCTAGCTGGATATTGTGAATGGAAAGACCAACTGGACGAGAACCGAGACTGGGATTGGATGTTTACTTGGTTCACATTATGCTTAAAACTGTTGTATGCCATATCTATTGGGATAACTAAGTAGTTTCGTCCATTCATGCTATACCAGTTCATTGCATCTTGGAATCTTGAGTTAGCATTACTTAAGTCCTCATTTACTGTTTCTGTACATTTTATGTTTCTCCATGTTGTTTAAATGCACATTTTTTCTTCTATTTCTCTGGCTCTGATATTATTATCTTCTTGATTAGTGCTTTCCATTTGAGCTACAACATGTTGTTGAATCAACTGCGCTCTGAGGATGGTGATCCAGAAAAGCTTCTTCGGCATTCATTCTACCAATTTCAAGCAGATAGAGCTCTCCCTGATCTCGAGGTTTGTTAAAATTTTCTGAGTATTTTCTTTCTTTGAATAAACTTATTACATTTGCAGTCAACCTCTTGTCCTTTTGCCCATGATCCTGTTAGTTAGCTTTGGGCATACATGCATGTTCTTTGAATCTCATGGATACTTGTGTAAGGTTGCTGTAATATATATTTTGTAGTATAATTATTTCTAGGGGTATTCCCCACTGTTTCCATTAAGATGTAATAAGATGTTCCTGCCACAACAATGTTTTATTACCTGCTTTTTGCCATTTATTATGTATGGTTGCATGTTTACAAAGAAGAAGTTTTTTGAGAATGGTACCCGAACTGTGTCGGTTGCGTTCATGAGTGTTCACACATGCATACGTGCAGTAAACCCTTACGTTGGATGTGTCAAGATGATGCTAGCTAGCCTGTATATACCAGTTAGAATAGCAGTTAATGTTGGTAAACTGGCTGGTGTCACCTACCATAGCAGTGCCTTTTGGTTTACATCAAAAACCCCATCTACTAAAGCATTTCTGCAAGGAACTTATCCTGACATTCCTCTGTTTGAATTTTGTGCAGAAGCAAGTCAGGGAACTGGAAATAGAAAGAAGTTCCATGGTTATTGAAGACGAGGAGAGCGTGAAGGATTACTATGATCTCTTACAGCAGTACAGAACTTTAAAGAAGGATGTCCGTGATATTGTACTTTCGCCGAAATATGTTCTGCCTTTCTTGCAATCCGGAAGGCTTGTTCGTGTTCAATACAGTACAGATGAGTCCACCTTCTCTATTGACGAAAATGTGTCGTGGGGAATTATAATAAATTTTGAGAAGGTGAAAACCAATCCTGAAGGTAACATACATACACTCTTCTCTGTTAGTTTTGCTATTTTATTCATGGGGTTCACTCTTCAGTTCTCACCATTCAGTTGTGACCATAATTTTGCAACTTCATTCCAGCCAGTTATAACAATGTAAAGATCATGCAGCTTCAGTTTATAGAATTGATCTGCCATTGCCAAGTCAAGAGTAATCTAATCTCCCCTTATAAGAAACTATATGGCATTCCCTTTGTAGAAGATCTCAAGCTTGTATGAGCTTGGTGGCTAATTAGCCAGTTACACACTGCAGTCCATGGCAGCAATCTCTGTGTGAATGGTCAGTAAGCTCACCTACATTAACCTGTTTTGTTGTGTCAATTGAAGGAATGACTCCTTCACGGGTTTCCTTCTTTGATCCATCAACTCACACAATGGTTTAAGGTTCTTTGTTTCAGACTACCACATGTTGTTCTCGTTCCTACCCTCTTATGTTTTAATTCATGAAACAGCTGCCTTACAATGTGATCCTAACTCTGACGTTTTATGGTCATTGCTTTACAACATTTAATTGGGGGGAGGTACTGTCTGCAGCTATTTTGACTCTGCTGACTTCTGGTTTTTGTTCTTGCAGAAAGAAGGCCCGAGGATTGTGATTACACTGTTGATGTCCTCACCAGATGTTCTGTAATCAAGGACATAAGTGGAAAGAAAACAATGAAGGTTATTCCTCTCAAATCCCGTGGAGAACCGGTTGTTATTTCGTTGCCACTTTCTCAGGTGATTTACTTTTCGCATTTCACCAGTTAACCTGTTATGTTCCACTTGTAACCATTTTTTATCACATTGCAAACCTGCTTGTTTTCTTACTCTAATCCTAAATTGAACTAAATAAACAGATTGATGGACTGAGTAGTGTTCGGATGTACATACCCAAGGATCTTTTGCCTGTAGAAGCTCGAGAAAACACATTGAGGAAAGTTGAAGAAGTGCTTTCAAGATTTTCTAAAGATGGGGTTCCTCTATTGGATCCAGAAGAAGATATGGAAGTAAGAATATCAGCGCATATCATATTGCCAGGCTTCCTCTTCTTATTTAGTCCTTATATTTTTCTTCCTGTCAGGTAAAATCTAGCTCCTACCGGAAAGCTACCAGAAGAATAGAAGCTCTGGAGAGCTTGTTTGAGAAGCATGACATCCGTAATGCACCCCATATCCAACAGAAGCTGAAGGTCTTGCATGCTAAGCAAGAAATAAAAGCCAAAATAAAGTCCATAAAGAAAACAATGCGGGCCTCGACTGCTTTAGCCTTTAAGGACGAGCTCAAGGCACGAAAACGAGTTCTTCGTAGGCTGGGGTAATGCATCCTCTGACACCCAAATTTTATTTGTCTTTGGTGTGCTTGCATCTCGGAAAATTGCAAAATGAACTTCCATGTTACTGAATATTGGGTGAAGTAGGCAACATAACATTCTCATG
The DNA here is from genome assembly GCF_002162155.2 of Triticum dicoccoides. NCBI lineage: Eukaryota > Viridiplantae > Streptophyta > Magnoliopsida > Poales > Poaceae > Triticum > Triticum dicoccoides. The sequence continues at coordinate 3,796,598 of NC_041392.1, forward strand.
TTTGTGACAAAAACCCTTGCTGTTGTGCCCTGCAGATGTTGGATTCTTAGGAAGCACAGTAGTATTCTTTGAGAAAATATTTGCAGAACAAATTTATGATCTTTCTGCTTGGGCACCTGATGGAAACAAGCACAAAACTCAACTATTCTGCTAGAACAATTGTTGACTATTAGAGTTAAATAATAACCTCATTGTTTGAAAATTAGAGATGTACCTCGTAGATATATGGAAGTTCATGTTATTTGTTTCATGCATGAATAGAAAGTACAGTTTTGCTAAAGCACATCTAGATGTGCCATAAGTATTGCACATCTAAGTCCTATGTCATTGATCTTACATTGAGATTCGTGTGGATATTTTTCTTTTTCTTTTTTCTTTTCCTCTTTATACTTGATTCACTCAATTAGATGTGCAATAACTAGAGCACATCTAGATGTGCCCTAGACACACCCTAGAAAGTACTGTCTGCTGCGTCAATCTTCATTTTCTTGTTTTTCATAAACCTTATTGGGGTGTCTTGTTGATTTCAGATATATCACCAGTGAGGATGTAGTCGAAATAAAGGGCAAAGTGGCATGTGAGATCAGCTCAGCCGACGAACTGACATTGACCGAGCTTATGTTCAGTGGTACTTTGAAGGATGCTACTGTGGAGCAGATGGTGGCTCTGCTCTCTTGCTTTGTCTGGCAGGAGAAGCTTCAGGATGCCCCAAAGCCAAGGGAAGAGCTCGACCTGCTCTTCTACCAGTTGCAAGAGACGGCACGAAGGGTCGCGAACCTCCAGCTTGAATGCAAGGTACTCAATAATGATGCTAGTACCGGACAATGATACCATATCGCTTGTGCTGTTTTGATGCTTCAGAATTGCATCCCAATTGCTGAAACTTGTTTTTGTTTTGGCCCTGCTGATGACAGATCCAGATCGATGTTGAGAGTTTCGTGAACTCCTTCCGCCCCGACGTGATGGAGGCCGTGTACTCGTGGGCCAGAGGGTCCAAGTTTCACCAGATCATGGAGATGACACAGGTGTTCGAAGGCAGCCTGATCAGGGCCATCAGGCGGCTGGAGGAGGTCCTTCAGCAGCTGATCCTGGCGTCCCAGTCGATCGGTGAGACCCAGCTTGAAGCCAAGCTCGAGGAGGCGGTCAGCAAGATTAAGAGGGATATCGTTTTCGCTGCGTCCTTGTACTTGTGACACCTCCTGCGTGTTTTGGTTCCATCACAGGAGCTCATGCGCGGGGATAGAGAGGTTATCATTGTCTGCTGTTCTTGTCCAGCGCCATCGACATGGACACGGTCGAGCTGCCTTGACTGGTTTGCTGTAACACGGAGCGGCATGTTGTCCCCATGGTGGGGGATACAATTTTGTAGGTTGTAGAAGCAGTAAGTCGTGATTGAATTGATTAGGGTTTTTGGTTCAAGGACTCAAACGTGTACCCTTTTTCTTCTTCCCTGTACACAGAAACAGAGGGACTAGAGATGTACCTGAATTGATATGCAGTGAATTATGAGTGTGATAGTATTTTTCTTGCGATGTAACTGAATTCATGCCAATTCAAATGAATGTGGTTGTGTTGCTTGTCATGAGCCATCTGTTTGTTATCAATGAGAAAATGCAACTAGTCTGAACAACAGTTGGGAAAATACAATCACACATTGTCAAACCATCCATTTTATTTATGACCAATGAGAAAATGGTTCCCACACAAATGAAGATAAGTTTGTCTCCCCACACAACAAATCACAAAACCATTTCAAAGAACAAATGGCATGGAAATAACACCAACAGACTGGTAGTAGTTTCAAAAAGAAGAAAACGGACTGCTGCTATGTACAAAGGCATGGAAGAGAGAAGCATTCTCCTGGGAGCACATGGTTGGTTGAATCTTATCTTTGTTTCATTTGCTACCAATTCTCCTGCACAATCTTGGCCTTTTCGAATATGAACTTGCCTTCCTTGTACTTCTGGGACTCCTCGTAGGCCCTCTCGTACTTCCACCCGAGCACCTCGCGGCAGTCACGGCAGTGGATGTCGGCGACGGTGTGGAGCCCCGTCATGAGCTGCCGGTCCTCCTTGGCCCCCGTGGTGACGTTCATGGCGTGGGAGAAGAGGAACGCGCGGCCATTCCTCCCCTAGAACAGCAGAGCCAAAAGAGCAAAGTGTTAGTAGTACTTATCCTCCAAACACAATCAAAATTGAGATAGACAGATCATAGCACATGGACATCTGAAGCTGGTACAGATAGATCACAGTATAGAGTTAGTAGTACTTATCCTCCAAACACAATCAAAATTGAGATAGACAGATCATAGCACATGGACATCTGAAGCTGGTACAGATAGATCACAGTATAGAGTTAGTAGTACTTATCCTCCAAACACAATCAAAATTGAGATAGACAGATCATAGCACATGGACATCTGAAGCTGGTACAGATAGATCACAGTATAGAAACACAAATGCTAGCTAAACTCTGATGGTTGGACCTCTCCATCGCAGTTGATGAATGAACCTATTTAAGCTCCCTAGTTGATACTATTACTGATTTTAGCATGGCATCCCCAACCAGTCAAACATATATCTACATTACAGGTCCATCTAAATTCCTTGTTATTGATTAAGCTCTGTCCAATCTTGACCCCCCCTGACGCAGGGCCCAAAGTAAGTCAGCAAGGAAGAGAAGCAAATTAATTATCCTTGTTCTTCACCTGGAAGGCCTTGGAGATGATGTCGTCGTGCAGGCAGACGTGGTTGCGGCAGTGGCAGCAGCTGTACACGCGCGGCCCGACCAATTCCGCCATCTATCTCCTTCCTTCCTGCAACCAATTCGACGACTTACCGATTGAATTAGGAATCTAACATCTTGTTGTTGTCTGAAACAGAGCATGACCGACCGACTGACTGCCCAACACTTTCATATACATAATATATCTATCTCTGGTTCATCGAATATCGATGATTCGACGGGTGGGTTCAATGATCATCAGGAGCCGAGTACGGTTAACCTGTCACTATGAATGAGTATGCCTTTTTTGTGTGATTACTGTGAAGCAAACATAAGCAGATGATACAAAAACTGGAGTAACAGCCAGCCCAGCTGCTGTTCCTTTATTTTTTTCCTGTACATGTTTGGGTTGTGCACCTGACCTGAAGAACCCTCTGGTCTGGTCCGATCTGATTCAAGGAGGCGAAGCATGCATACCTTGCTTCTTGCTCCGATCGAAAGGCGCTTGCTTGCTCCTCCGGTCCCTTCTTGGGTGGGAACTCAACTCGGCGGCAGTTGGGCCGGCGGCGGCGGCGGCGGCGGCGTGCAGATTGGATGCGCGGCAGCCGGGCGAGAAGGAAGGAAGGGGAATAATCGGGAGGAAGACCTAGCTTTGCTTTGCTTGCTTGCTAGGACCAAATCGCCATGGAGTCTCTTCTTCTGCCCGTCGATCGATTTGGGGGAAAGGAGAAGAAAGACTTTTTTTTTCTCCTCCTACTAGCTACTAGAAGAAGAAGAAAGAAGAAGACGTGAGAGGCTGAGAGCACTGTGCGCATCGGTGCATTTGGGCTGGGCCAGCATGTAAAAATAACTACTCCTTCTCAGGAACTATGCAAAACCACTCGATAATGGTTACCCCTTGCAAAGGTCACTACTCCCACCTTTTCAGACGCCGACAAGGGGTGCACATGCACTGACGCATCACTTGTCGCGACATGTGATTTTTCTCTCTCCATAGTTCAAAACATTTTATCTCTTCAACCGCACGTCCAAACGTTGAACCCTTCTTAACATTGGATTTCTCGTGTCAAAATGTTCAAAACCAGATTCCAATGTTCATAGGTCCTGACGGACTTTAAGAAAAGACCGGAGCCAGAAGCATGGTTTTCTCCCACTTTCTTTTTTTGAGAAACACATATGCGCTTCTCGTGGAAGTAAATCAGTGCCTCTACGAGACGCAAATCGGTACTTATGGTGAAGCACACACCAAAAAAGAGTCATAATTTTTTCCCTTTTCGAGGCGGAAGTAAATATGTGCCTTCACAGAGCAAATATATGATTCTCATGGAAGTATGAAAAATGTGATTTTTTTCTTCTTCCCAAGAAACACAATTGCGCTTCCCACGAAAACAAATTTGTCCTTCTCGTGGAAAAACACAATTATGAATTGTGGACCTATGTTTCTGCAAGTACCTTTGACCGATGCTATAAAAATACCTCCTTATGCCAAATAAATGAAAAATATTATGACTAATAAAAGGAAAAAATAGTCGTGGCTGAAATCTCTACGATGGTTGCAAATTATTCTTTCAAAGAAAAAATACCTGAAAAATTAGGAGATCCATGGATACCTACTACTATACCATGATCTGTTATAAGCAACTACTCCCTCCGTTCCTAAATATAAGTCTTTTTTAGAGGTTCCAATATGGACTACATACAAAGCAAAATGAGCGAATCACGCTCTAAACTACGTCTGTATACATGCATCCGTATGTAGTCCATATTAAAAAAATGTCCGCTTACTTTTAGAAAGTGTTTATCACATTAAAAAAATGTTCACGATGCACTATTAGAGAAAAATGTTGACGTCGCTTTGTAAGATTGTACTACTTGATGCCCAAAAAGTTTTAGTGTAGTTTTAGAAAAGCATTCCTAGAAGAATTTCCGATTGCCTAAACTACTTGTAACGCGTATTTTTTTGGGGAGCAAAACTTGTAGTAACAAGCTTTACTTGTAACAAGTTGTTGGTAGTAAGTAACAACCAGGATTGCCTAAACACTGGAATCTAGTTTTGAAACAGTTCGTCAAGATAGAAGGCCCTCAAGTTGTAGCTTGTAGAATCCAATCCCTGATTCCCCGCCAAAAAATGAAAATAAAAAATCCTGGTTAAATTGCGTGGGCCTCGAGTGAATGGGCCGTAGCACCTAGTAGAGTCGACATGGAAAAGAAAAAAAAAACAGTAGAGCAGAGCCGATGATAACGAGTGTGCTCTGCTGCTCCATCCATCCCCACCAAGATCCGGCCAGGTTTCTTGTCCATCCCCGGCGGCGGCGGGCCTGTCTTGGCCACCGGAGAGCGAGCGAGCGAGCGAGGCGTTGCCGTCGCTGCAGCGCGGCCGAGTGCGAGCAGGGGGACGCGCGCCGGCCGGTGGTAAGATGCACGCGCGCCTCTATTACTCCACTCCATTGAAGCTCTTTCAGTCCCCACGCCCATCCCTAGCTTAGAATAGATGCAACTCGTCTCCACGGAATTATTTATAGGCGTCGTCCCCACCAAGTAGAGAGACTTGTACTAGTAGATGTGTTCAGTCTCTACTCTAGGGTTATATACAGTACATGGGCGCGAGTTCATGCCGGGAGCGGGGGATAGTACTGTAGGTCATACTCCCTCTGTTCTGAATTACATCCGTATCTATACAAATCTAAGACAAGTAATTCAGAACAGAGGGAGTAGGTGGGAGGATCCAATAGCCGGCCTGGACTGTGGTGGAACCAACACCGACAAAAAATGGGGGAACTTTTTTTTTGGTCAAACAAATTAAGTAAGAGGAAGATAATAAAATCAATGATAATGCTCGTCTCCTACGCTCCTGTGTGTGACGCTCGTACATCTTTCTGATTTCAAGACAACCCGAGCGATTTCTTGTGCAAATAGACAACTGAGTGAGTTTTTACAGTTTGCTTCTCTACCGAAGGTTGTTTATCAGGTCCCGCAGCTTGAAGCTGCAGATAATTCGTCGAAACGAACATATGGATATGGCAGGTCTTAGGAGCCTACTCGTGCAGCTAGATGGAAGAACAAACTTAGACATCGAACAAACTTAGTCCACCTGATTGCCAGCTCTCACTGCTCCTGCAACACCTGCAGACCTTTTTTTTATATATATGGATAAGCTATGGATAGTCCACTCCCATCAAAGCGGCCACTTTTTTTTTACATGGTTGGAATTTCTGATGTGTATGGTAAGTTTGGAGGAGGTATTGAGCAAGTTACAGTTTCTTTCTTTGGCAGTGTATGGTAAGTTTGGAGGAGGTATAGTGCATAGCAGAGCAGAGCAGGGGAGGTACATGCTTTTTGTAACTGCTGCTAGTTATTTCCTCATGAGTTTCGCATTCCAAGTTCTGTTACTTTAAACAACTAGCTAGTTTATCAACTAACTGGGAGCGTGCATTTGTTCTATTCAGCTGGCCGCAAACAGAGAACGTTGTGCTCCTAAACAACTAGTACTATCTTCAGCAAAGCTAGCCAACCAGGGACCTAGAATCTCCATCACTCCATCACCTCGAGTCTCAAGCAATGGGCAGTGAACTGCTCGCAGCAACGGTTGCACCACCAGCGGAGCATCCCTTGATCCTGTCCACGACCACTACCACCACTACCGCCGGCAACGGAACCATCACAACAATCACCACCACCACATGCTCCTCCGCTGCCAATGGCAGCACTACCACTACCACCACTACCGCCGGCGACGGAACCACCACCAGAACCGCCACAACAATCACCACCACCAGATGCTCCTCCACCGCCGCCGATGGCACCAGTACCACAACCACCACAACCACCACCACGACCACAACAAGAACCACCACAAGCACCTCCAACGCCACAACCATTTCATCCCACTGTGATGAGGAATTTGAAATTTGATGGCTGTGCCCATCTGTATGATATGCCTTGACCTCCTTCTTTGGTTGGTGATGATGGGAGCACAGGGCATGAAGTTGAAGCTTCTCACCGAAGCCTGCAGTTGTTTGTCATATGAGGAAATTGAATGGAAATTTGTGGGTACGAGCTAACAGTTATCGGTTACTGTTTTGTTGATGCAAAATATTATCTAGAAACCTTGTATCTTAAGTAATTGTTATTGCCATAGAAACCTTTAGATGCTTCTCTTGCAACTATTGGTACGGTTCTGGAACTAATGGATTTCATGGACGATTGGGTTTTCATCTGCTGCAAAGTTTCTATGGAAAACTGCTGCTACTATTATCTTTTGCTGCACAATTACTTAATTTCCGAGGATCTGTTTTTTCAACCTTTGCTGTTCTTTGTTGCGTGCACAGATAAAAATAGGCTTTTAAGTGCTTAATTATTATTTTTTAACTATGTTCCCCACCTAACTTCTATGGTGGCTTATTTGACTAGATACATCTCGGGGGAGCTGTTTGTGTTTTGCTCTATATTGACAAGCAGTTCATGTTAAGTTTTCAAAATGTGAAGTGTCAACTATGTTCAGTTTCTTCAAAGTACAAGATCACCTTATGCAAAGCTGGGAATCAAATGCATTTTTCTGATGTGATCGATTTGTAGAAAGAATACTTCTTTTTCCCCAATGTATTATTGCCTGATGATTTATGGTCTCAAGTATTAGTGTTCAGTGCTCCTCAGATATAGTGAGAGTCTGCCGCTGTAGCTGATGGATTTTATGCAAGTTTGGGTTTTCAGCTGCCGCGTACATACTTTGCGTGGAACACGCCCACTTGGTAAGGCATACAGGGGTGCCTGACACTGCCACTCTTTTGTCCAGCATGGAAATGTTCTTGTATTTCTGACTGGATTATGCCGTCGCGTGTCGCCGTGTCGGTTTGTGCTGGAAGGTGAATTCTGAGACTGTTTGTCCTCTCCATGTGTGAATATTTATTGTGCTTGTATCGGTTTCAATTACACGTTGGTCACGAAATTTCCAAAAGAGTGTAATAATTTTCAGAAATCAGTGAGGTTGATGTGTTGTGTTGTTATCGATGTATGAGAAGAGGGTCGATGCAGCTCGCAATGCATGCGTGATGGTGAAACTGAAACTGTTTGCATTTGAATTCAGTTATTACTTCAAACTAGAGATGCAGTAGCAGTACCTGATACTAGTATCTGACTATCTGTGACTGGTGACTGAAATTCCGCTGATTGGTGACTGTAGTGGATGTATTATGTCGATTATGCAGACTTTCCAATGTCATCACCTCAGTTTCACCATCTAACTACAGGCTACTGAGTGTCAGGCAGACACGGTAGTACCGAGTGGAGATACTCGGAAGCACCGGGACTCAGAAAAACAGAGGAACGAAGTGCCAGGTCCTGACTGAGTGTAGCAGGATTGATGCACCCTGCAACGCATGGCTTCAAACGCACCATCCCGATGGTGAAACTGAAATCGTTTGCATTCTGATTCGGTTTCTAAAAACTAGTACAAATTTAGTAGTAATATCTTACTATCCGTGGAGAATGAGTTTCAGATAAATCTTGTAATGCTACTTGGGCTGTCACAAGAAACTCATAGCACGCTAGCTGCAGCTGGTCTAAATCTAACTTTGACACTGCAACTAGCAGGATCATTGCTGCAACATGTAAGTCACTCCAGTCCTGGGTAAGCAGATCATTGTTGCCTGCAATGTGCTGTACGAACGTATGAACGCAGTATATATGTGCATGCAGAAAACTGCATTTCACAGGGCCTCGATTTCAGTCGGATGTCTGTGCAGCTTCTTTGAAGCAGAGGATGTCTGTACACTAGATCTACATCCTAAAAAAAGAACTCCTTCTTCCTTTCTTTCTTTTTTCTTCACTTTCACCTTTATTTCATAAGCAATAAGGTGCGGAGGCCACAGAAAATAGCACCATTTCAAACAGAAACTGCTCTTGGTTCAGCTTAGTGACCCCGGAGTTGATAGCAGGCCACAGAATCAGCGACGGCTACGGCAGAGTCGTTTATGCGCCGTCAACATGGATGGCCTTTGCTGCGTATCCCTGACGGTGCAATCCACGCCAAGCCTGAACACGGAGGCCATCTCCTGCAAGTACTTTGCTTGGTCTGATATGCCCTCGTCCACGACATTCTTGAACATTTTCAGATGGTTTGCCATCAGTTCTTTTAAGTTTTTATACGCCCATATCGCCAAATGACCACCCGATCTAGCTCCATTGGCCACCTGTCCCGTGCTAGCTCCAGCAGAACCACACCGAAGCTGTAGATGTTTGCCTTGTTCGTCGCCATCCCATATTCTGCAATTATTAATCAGTTATTAGTACTAGTTAAAATACCAAGCCAGCTACTCCCTCCGTTCGGAATTACTTGTCTTGGAAATGGATGTATCTAGAACATTTCTGCGATAAGTAATTCCGAACGGAGGGAGTAGTTAAGACATTGCGTGCATTGATCACTTGCGTACCTGGAGCTGTGTACCCAAAGTTACCAACTGGAATCTCCACGATCGGCAACGGTTGGTTGAGACCAGCCATGTTCATCTGAGCGGCCTCAAAACTGGCAATCACGGCCTTGAAATCCTGATCAAGCAAGATGTTGCTACATTGATGTTGTGGTGGACAACAGGTTTGCTGCATCCATGGTGCAAGTGGCAGAGCCCTTTGGCCACGCCCATGGCGTTTGCCATCCCCTCCGGCCAGGTCAGTGGCGGGTAGCCCACCTCCCGCCAGTGCAACCAGTAGTCATGGCGTTTCAGTTTGTGCTGCAAGGAGAATTGGGAGACTGTTTGTCCACTTCATGTGTATATTTATTGTGGTTGTATCAGTTTCAAATTACATGTTGGTCATGAAATTTCCAAAAGAGTGTAATTTTTCAGAAATCAGTGAGGTTGATGTGTTGTGTTGTTATCGATGTATGTATGAGAAGAGGGTCGATGAAGCTCGCAATGCATGCGTGATGGTGAAACTGAAACTGTTTGCTTTGAATTCAGTTACTTCAAACTAGAGATGCAGTAGCAGTACCTGATACTAGTATCTTACTATCTGTGACTGGTGACTGAAATTCCGCTGATTGGTGACTCCTTTTTTCCTTTCTTTTTTTCTTCTCTTTCACCTTTATTTCATAAGCAATAAGGTGCGGAGGCCACAGAAAATAGCACCATTTCAAACAGACCTGAACTAAGGCTCTTGGTTCAGCTTAGTGACCTCGGAGTTGATAGCAGCTGAGGAGGGCACAGAATCGGCCACGGTCTCTAGCCGCACCACCGTCCTTTGGCCTTGTTCTTGTCCTCTAGCCGCACCACCGTCTCTTCTTCCTCGCGCGGAGTCCAGATCGATTGCCATGCTTCGGTGTCCTTGCTCCGGCGCCCTTACAATCATCGCCACCACAACTTCGTCTTCCACCTCCATCACCATCGCTTCTCGTTCCTCCTCCACCATTACCACAGTCCCTGACGTGAAGTATGCTGCGGCACGATGGTCGTGAGGATGTCTGTATTGTCTGTACTTGGCCCACCTTGACCTCTGTCGAGCCTCGCCGGACTTGGCCTGATTCATGGCCCATCGTAGGATGTCGACTAACATAGCGCCCTTCGTTGGGTCGGGAATCAGCGTATTCAACTCCTCTGCCGTCGCCTTCTTCACCACAGCGTCCCACTTTTTCTACATGTTTGCCATGCTGGTGAAGTTGGAGCAGACTTCCATGGTCTTCTCGAACTTGGTGCGGTCACCGAGCGAGCACCCGAGGAAGAAAGCCCTCCATCCGTGCCCCAAGGGAAGGGGTTGGGGATGGGGTTGGAGTTGTAGAGGGACCGGATCCAGTGCAGAGGAGAGCAAGACGACGGTGTGAGGGTCCTCTTCATGGCCAAGGCAGAGAGCTCCTCGTTGGCCATGTCGATGACCTGTGCAGGCATGGGCATGGGAGGCGAGTAAAATTGGAGGGACATGGAGAGGGAAAAGGAGAAACAAGGAAGAAAAGAATGAGATGGAGGGCGCACGGGGGCTCGTCGCCGGTGGTGAGGTGGTCCGGCGTGGTGGCATGGAGATGCGGGGAAGACCGGCGAGCTCCGGGGCGCCGGCGGCGCGAGGCGGCCTCCCTCTTTTGGCGCCATGGAGGAGGAGGTGTGCAGCACCATGGGAGAGCCTATGAAGAGAGGGGGGAGTGAGGGAGAAAGGAGGGATTCGGCCGAGGATATGGGGATTTCACCTACCTTGTACTTACTAGTAGCGAGGGGTATAAACCTGCGCTACTACTAAGTTGATAGTAGTAGCGCGGGTTTATACCCCTCGCTACTACTATGGCATGTCCCCTGGGAGGCACGATAGAGACCATTTAGTAGTAGTGAGGATTATAAACCCGCGCTACTACTATCAACTTAGTAGTAGCGGGGGGTAAATACCCGCACTACTAGTAAGTAGCAGTAGCGAGGGTTATAAACCCGTGCTATTAATAAGCATCTGCCTATAAGCTTTTCCCTAGTAGTGACGGATGAGGACATGGTGTTGAAGGAACCCCCTAGCGGCAAGCGTCGTGACTACGGCCACTACCAGGAGAAGGGAGGTCCTACCCACTTCTGCAAGGTCTTGCTCCTCAGCTTGAGTGCATCCTGATGCCCCTGGACTTCAACAATCACTTCCTGGCGGTGCCGCGACACTTCTAGCTAAGGACCAACACTGGGTGCTCATGGCAGGTGACTGTCCGGCTGATGGACGGCAAGGTGACCGTAAAAATTGTTTGTGCAAGCGAAAAAATGTTTGTACTATTCAAAATACGTTCGTGGCATTTTAAAATGTCCGCATGTTTTAAAAACGGAAATGTTAACGCCCACACGTGTGGGCGGTAGCCAACTCGCTCACACGCCTACATCACCGTCCAACGCTTTTTGCACGAATCTTGGCATAAAAAGGTTGATTTTATATGCCACGTAGGACCACTCGTGTGTGTGTGGCATGTGGGGGAGTTCGCCCACACGCCTGTTTTCTCTCCGCGGCCAACGTTCGCCAGTCGGGGCGTGCGATGGAACTGCTGTCGCGCCCGCACGCCACGCACCACTCCTGTTCCCCATCTCCCACGACTGCCATTCACCCACTCTCCCACACCTAAGCTGTCATTTGCCATGTTTTTGAAGGGTACATGGCAACTGCCCTATTTGTGATTGTAAGCATATGGCAACTTTCTTTTTACCCGAACATGTTATTGTTGCCACGTCTGTTTTGTAGCGTTACATGGCAACTGTCTAGTGTTAGTAGGTGGCAACTCCTAAAGATACCACCGTCACCCACATGCCGTCTCCTCTCCCACACACCAAAAGCCATCAGTTGCCATGTGTTTTGCAGGATACATGGCAACTGCCCTCCCGTCTCCTCTCCCACACACCAAAAGCCATCAGTTGCCATGTGTTTTGCAGGATACATGGCAACTACCCTAGCGTGCTTGTAAGCAGATGGCAACTCTCTTTTTACCCGCAACATGTTTTTTGCCATGCTTTTTAGTGTTACATGGCAGCTGTCCAGTGTTAGTAGGTGGCAACTCTTAAAGTTTTCCAAAACCATGATAACTATAGTTGTCCGACATGGCAACAACTGCAGTTGCCCAAAAATGGCATTCGGCACTTGACCTAAGACGGCAACTGCAGTTGAGCAACCATGGCAATTGTAGTTGTCCGACATGGCAACTGTAGTTCAGCAACATGGCAACTGCAGTTGAGCAACATGGCAACTGAAGAGGGTCCGGACCATGGCAATCGTGGCGGGACGCGTGGTTACTGACACGCGGGGCGTGTGGCTCGCAGGCGGGGAGGGGCGACGGCCGAGACGGGTCATGCGGGCCGCGTGCTCGCTTGCCCGGACGTGCTCGTGCGGGGCGATCGCGCTGCACCGGACGTGCGGGCTGTGGCTGCGCGCGCCCGGACGCGGTCGTGTGGGCGGGGTCGTCTCCGTGCCACACAGGACGTGCGGCACAACCACCCGATACACCACACGTGTGACAGTTATCGGGGTCCTTTAAAAATTGTGTTAATGTTATTTTGAATAAAATTTTAATCATGTGTTGAAAAATGTTCAACATGTATTTGAAAACTTTTTCAACATGTAGTATTAAATTTTTTTTGATCATGTACTTTTTAAAAACTGTTCGACGTGTACCTGAAAAATGTTTCACATGTATTAAAAAAAGTATAATCCACCCCAAGCCTGAACACGGAGGCCATTTCATGCAAGTACTTTGCTTGATCTGATATGCCCTTGTCCACGGCATTCTTGAACATTTTCAGATTGTTTGCCATCAGTTTTTCTAAGTTCTTCTGTGCCCATATCGCCAAATGACCATCCGATCCAGCTCCATTGGCCGCTTGCCCCGTGACTAGCTCCAGCAACACCACACCGAAGCCGTAGATGTCTACCTTCTCTGTCACCTGGTTCGTCGCCATCCCATATTCTGCAATCATTAATCAGTTATCAGTACTAGTTAAAAGACCAAGCTAGCTAGTTAAGACATTTCGTGCATCGATCACCCGCTGTACCTGGGGCTGCATACCCAAAGTTACCGACTGGAATCTCCACGATCGGCAACGGTTGGTTGAGACCGGCCATGTTCATCTGAGCGGCCTCAAAACTGGCAATTGCGGCCTTGAAATCCTGATCAAGCAAGATGTTGCTAGAGTTGATGTTGTGGTGGACAACCGGTTTGCTGCATCCATGGTGCAAGTGGCAGAGCCCTTTCGCCACGGCGATGGCGATTGCCATCCTCTTCGGCCAGCTCAGCGGTGGGTCGCCCTCCTCCCGCCGGTGCAACCAGTAGTCAAGGCTGCCGTTCACTGCATATCTGTAGAGGAGCATGATGGCATCTTCCCTCTGGATGACATCTAGGACATTGACGATGTTGTCGTGACGGATGCTGGCTAACAGGATCATCTCCGACTTGCATCGGTTCTCCAGATTTTCGTCCACTGTTCCGTCCATGTTCTGGAACTTTTTGACGACCAACGTGGTTGGGTGACCAATGCCAGCAGTGCCCTGAACGTGGACTAAGTACATTTGTTCATCCTCCCGCATCCTTCTGCTAGCCCACAACCTTCTCACATTATTTTCAGTAAGGTTGTCCACTATGGCTTGATCATTGTACTCAATAGGTGGTGTCGCCACAGGATGGCTGCTGCGCCAGAACCGCAGGTGTTCAATGACCAATGGACCCATTTCTAATTATTTCACGGAACTCCCTCTCGATGGCGTGGAAAGCATGTGAAGAGGTTCAGTCTCAAGGGTGGATCAACCTGCAGACACATTAATTGTTACTCCCTCCATCCCATAATATAAGAACGTTTTTGACATTAGTGTAGTGTCAAGAACGTTCTTATATTACGGGACGGAGGGAGTAGTATTCACTCCGTAGCACCCCCTCTTTCTAAGAGATTTTTAATAGCTATATTTTTCAAATGATGATAAATTGGTGATATAGATTTATAACAGCTATATTTTTCAAATGATGATAAATGATCAAGTTTCTCAAATGATGATAAATTGGTGTATTTATGTGATATAGACTAAGAAAAATGGACATGCTTAATTAACTGGGCAACTACTATCTTCTACTCCTACTTAATTAATGGATGAGACAAATCTTCTGCTTCAATTCTTTTTTTAAATGGACCTGCTCCTAACATTGAGAACCGAGCTGTATCTATTCTCACCTGCTGATGTAGCCTGTAGGGGCTCATGCTTTCTACTTGAGAGAGAGAGAGAGAGAGAGAGAGAGAT
>NC_041392.1:3811429-3830252 GCF_002162155.2 Triticum dicoccoides
GAGAGAGAGTGGATGGTGCTGGCTGCTGATGAAGAACAGAGTATTAGGGGAAGTGGGATGGCCTCAAGCAAGTGGGGGGCTCGGGCGGTGTCGCGGCGGTGAGATCAAAATTAGTTGGGATCGGGATGCGGCAGCGGCGGTCAGAGTCGGAGAAGAAGGCTGCATACGGCGACGGGAGCTCCAAGCGGTGACTGGCACAGGACGACGTCGACAGACCAATCGTGGTGGCGTCGGTGTCCTGGTCGGCGCCGCGGGCAACTCGCCCGCGCAACAGAGCGCCGGCGGGCGTCCCGGCCAAACCTCTCAGGCCGGCTGCTTCATCTCCCCCGGATCGAGACCGGTGTGGTTGTGGCCTTGGCTGCGGGACGCCAACAGTCTACTCCAACGCGGAGAGAGAGAGATGGTGGAGATAGATTCTCGGAAGATCAGACAACACGGGTGGAACAAGCATAAGGTGAAGAAGGGGGTGCATGTCCAGGCAGACACAAGGGAAACACGTAGTGAGGAATAAAATTCCATGTCAGCAGGTGGACCCAGTAGTAGTACAGCCTAAATCATCGTCATAACTGAATTTCAAATATGAAGTCCTGAATTTTTTGGCAATTCTGGCGGGTGCAAAGTACTCCCTCCGTAAAGAAATATAAGAGCGTTTATATCGCTAAAGCCGAGGGAGTATTTTGTATACGGCCTCAAAATTTTTAGACGGCATTCAAACCGATCAAAAACAAAATTAAATTTGTAGCGCTGAAGCTTGATATGCGCAGTCCGCCGGCCAAAAAGAAGGAGGAATAGAACCTGAATCGTACGAGCAAGAAACCAATACGGAGACGGTAATAGTATGCGTTGTTCCCCTAGGGACTTAGCATGATAACTTCCTGACTGTTTATTACAACAAAGTTTGACCAGCTCTGGTGATAGAGGGGGGATGATGGCGACGCGCCTTTGACTCGCTAGCTCTGGTGATGGAGGGGCGATGACGGCGACACGCCTTCGGCTCCCTCGAGTGCTTGTAGTCATCACTAGGTGGTCTAAGAACCTGAATGTATTTTTTTTACTTTTGGTTTCTTTGTACTACTTTGATAGTTGATGAATAGATCGGAAGTTTTCTCGATAAAAATAATACTCCCTCCGTTTTTATTTACTTCACATATTAGAGTTGACTGAAGTCATACTTCATAAAGTTTGACCAAGTTTATTGAAAAAAATATAAATATTTACCATAACAAATATATATGATGCAAAAGTACATTCAATACCGAATCTAATGGTATTGATTTGTTATTGTACATGTCAATATTTTTGTCTATAAATTTTGTCAAAGTTTACAAATCTTGATTTTGACCAAAAGTTAATATGCGGAGTAAGTAAAAACGGAGGGAGTACATATGATGTTGCATGCGTTCGTCTATCTTATATACATATTAACCCGAACAATCAAGTGACACAATGCCTGCTAGTAATACAAGAGTATGTAGTACTTCCTCCGTTCCTAAATATATGTCCTTTTAGAGATTTTTATATAGACTATATACAGATGTGTACATAGACCTAAAAAATGACTTATATTTAGAAACGAAGGAAGTACGTAGCTTAACTATTTACCTGAATGAATTGGAAGTAGATGAAGCTTCGAGCGCGGTGGATCGATTCGATCGGACTGATTCTATGTCTGCTTGTGGTCGATCCACATATATTACTCGTACTACTCTGGTTGGCTGCTACGAGCAGTGGTATATTTATATGCTTGGGGAGTTGGGATTGTTACGTCGTCGTCCCCGGCGGTTCCGTCCACACGGGCCGTGGCGCTGATGGTTACGTCGAAGCGTCGATCGTTAGTCCAGGGGGGCTGTGGCGCTGATGTTTACGTCCAAGCGTCGATTGTTACCCTCCACAGGGGCTGTAGCGCTGATGGTTACGTCCAAGCGTTGATTGTTACCATCCATGGGGTGTGGCGCCGATGTTTAGGTCCAAGCGTGTCGATTGTTGTCCACGGGGGTTGTGGCGCTGATGGTTACGTCCAAGCGTTGATTGTTACCGTCCACTGGGGCTGTGGCGCTGATGTTTACATCCAAGCGTGTCGACTGTTGTCCATGGGGTTGTGGCGCTCATGGTTATGTCCAAGCACCGATTGTTACCGTCCACTGGGGCTGTGGCGCTGATGGCTACGTCGTCTCATCGTTCGTCGTTGTCAGGACCGCCCTGCGCGTTGTTCTAACCTCTAACGTACATTAGGGTTACCATTTGACAATCCAATGTTTCAATGACAGTGGGCCCCAATCTCTAACGAGCCCTGTTGACCAGTCAATATGGACTTGGTTGGCTAGCATATAAGTAGTCTATGTTTCCGCAAGTGGACTCACTTATCCATCTCCATATTTGACCAGTCATTGCCAAGATGTAAGGAGGGCAAAATGGTAAGGGCGCGTGGTGGGGGAGAAATTTTCCTCTCGTCGTTATCAGGACCGTCCCGCACGTATTGGAAAATCGAGTGGTGTGCTCTGACAGCAGAAACGATGACTCTTAGGTTTGGTTTAGTTTTTTTTAGAAGGAAAGGGCTGCGCCCCTGTTCCATTTCATTGAAACGAAACAAAACGGAATCCAAAGTGCGTTACAACAATGAAGTTCACGACGGACAGCAGATATGCTGCCGCAGAAGGCCATCTCCGAGCAAAGCTAGAAGCTAGAGAACTGGCAGAGCGAAAAGTGCTAGAAGTGCTGGAGCACTAATACAAAACGAAAAAACTACAGGCCCATCGGCCACTCAACATAAAACTAGAAACTAGAAGGAAAATCCTCGCTTTAACCAGGGTCTGGCCACAGCAACAGAGGAGAGCTTCTCGCTTTCGTTTCCAACTCTTTCACTGCCCATTTCAGTTTTGTATTGGCACCTCCCGAGGACAGACACTCCCATGTAGACAGATTTGACGCTGTTCTCTTCCATATATCCTGCAAGCCAGGCCAACAAACGTTATTGAAAACCATGTCGTTGCGAGTTTTCCAGATCGCCCACAGACCAGCCGCATGAACTATGTTAACAGGAGAAAATTTTTTCTCCCCTGAGCCAGTATGAAGTGATAGACATCATATTTATGTCTTCACTCACTCCAGTAATGGCACAGATGGCTTTCCAAAACTCAGTAGCAACAACACAAACGCTAAATAGATGGGAACATGATTCTTGTTCAGAGCAAAACACACAGGTGGGATCACTCACCTCTTGTCTCTTGCTCAAATTATCTTTGGTTAAAAGTTTATTATTGACCAAAAGCCAGAGAAAAATCTGAATCCTGGAGGAAATTTTAATATTCCAAATAGCGGGAGTGGTAGTAGGTAAACCCCCCCTAAAATTTATAAACTTGTAGAATGATTTTACAGTATAGACCCCTTTAGAATTCCGATTCCACACAGGGGAGTCATCCTCATCTACTAAACTAATGGAACTAGCAATATTCACAAGTTCATACCAGACAGCTAATTGTTCCTGAGTACAACACCTTCTGAAAGTAATTTTCAGATTATGGCCATCCCAAATTTTGTCAATAGTGACATTATGCTCATGAGCTAAGTTGTACAAATCCCAATATTGGGTAGCTAAAGTAGCATTGCCAAACCAGTGGTCTTCCCAAAACCTAGTTCTTTTACCATTGCCAATCTTCCAGGAGAAGCCAAGTTTGGCAGCTTGTGCTGCCCAGATCACCCCTTTCCAAAAAGGGGAGGCTCCAATAGTAGAGCAAGCAAAGATGTTGCTATTCTGAGGGTTGTACTTGGAATCGATGATATTTTTCCATATCTTCCGCTCAGCGTTGTAGTATCTACTAACCCAAGAAGCTAACAAGGCCAGATTCATGTCCCCTAGGTCAGTAATACCAAAACCACCAAACTCTTTTCTCATATTGATAGAGTTCCAGGCAGTCAGATGATATTTATGATGGCCTTCATAATCGTCCCAAAAGCAATGAGCTAATTGGGAGTTAATGAGCTTGATGGCCCATTTAGGGAACTTAATAAAGCCCATAAGGTAGGTAGGGATACTGGCTAAACAGGCTTGGACCAATATAAGTCTTTTGCCAAAAGAAAGCAGCCTCCCCCTCCACCTAGCAGCTTTCTTGGTAATCTTATCTACAGTAGGTTGCATATCTTCCCTCCTTATTTTACTAAAATGAAGAGGGGCACCTAGATACTTGATAGGAAAAGAGCTAATTTTACATCCTAAGATTTGAGCGAAAGCTATGGCCTCCTCCCTATCAACATTGATAGGGACCAGATCACATTTGTGAAAATTGATCCTCATCCCAGAAATCTGCTCAAAACAAGAAAGAAGCCATTTAAGGTTCTTGGCATGATCTAAATTCTTATCTAAGAAGAGAAGGGTGTCATCAGCGTACCTCATGCTAATGACCCCAGCAGGGTTAGAGGGAGGGAAAACGCCAGCTATTAAGTTTGCATTAGCAGCTTTGATCAAAATTCTAGTGAAAACATCAGCCACTAAGTTAAACAGAATGGGGGGGGGGGGAGAAGGGGTCTCCTTGCCTAGCCCCTTTGCCAGCTATAAAATAATCACTATTAGTGTCATTAATTCTGACACCAACAGATCCATTGCAAAGTAAATATTCAATTTTATACATCCAAATAGGACCAAATCCTCTCTTCCTAAGCATTTTCAAAAGGAATTCTCTACTAATCATATCATATGCTTTTTCATAGTCAAGCTTAAAACAAAAACCAGACATTTTGTTAGAGGCAACTGCATGAACCACCTCATGAGCAGCCACTATGCTTTCAAGGATAAATCTTCCTTTTAGGAAAGCAGTCTGGTTGGGAGAAATTAGAAAATTACAAACAGGGCCAAACCTATTGGCACTACAAGGATCCGGGTCTATTGCAACAAAATCGTTCGTCGCAATACATGTCGATTTGTGGAGATACGTACCTATTGCCACGAAATAACATTCGTTGGCAGCCGTTGCGACTGGACACATGGTAATAATTATTGCCACAAAGAATTAATTGTTGCAATAAAGTGTGCTATTGCAACAACCATATGGGAAGTTGCCACATGTTTTCCGGTGGCAAAACTCACCTGATGCCACAATTTGCTTTGTGGAGATAGCTTTAATGCAACATGTGACGAATCATGGCGACTGATAGTTCGTGGCGATAGAGATTTGTGGCAACAACCTATGCCAACGACGCTCGCTTCATGGCGCATACTCTTCCGTGGCAATAGTCAATGTGGCAATAAACTATGGCAACAATCCTTGTTTCCGTGGCATTAGGCATTTTGCCACGAATCGCTACACTTGTGGAATTAACTTATGGCAACAAATATTCTAGTCGTCGTAACAGGAAATTGCAACATACTAGTTTTGGTGGTGATAAATATGTATCACAACGGGTGGAATGTTTGTAGCGATAAACTATTGCGACAATTTAAACTTTTTGTGGTGCTAACATGTGGCAACCAAAAGTGGGTTGTGGTAATAGCCTATTGCAACCGTAAAAAAAATACAGGCATTAAATTACAATATTGAAAACCATACTTATAATCTGTAGATTCATAAAATTCATAATTCTCATAGCAAATATCCATCGAATGAAACTCAAATGTAATTTAGCCATCCTAATTAAGTGCCAAGACTAAATTGTCCGTGATCTAGAGTCCAGTCAAGCTAGTTCTTTGGATCCTGCAATCAAGAAATAAAAAAATAGTTCTAGTTAAAGAGTTCAACATAACATACGACATACAATTATTCTAGACCCATTGTTAAGAAAACTGTCACCAAACTAAATGGAGTAATATTGTGTCAGCAAGCATGTAAGAGGGATCAAAACAATTTTACAACTGTAAATCTCAAAAGCGTAAGCACAAGTAGATGTACTAAAAGCTTCCGCTATTGATTTAAGTTGTGACACGATCTATAGTTTCAGTTAAGTTCATGTCCCTAGCTAGCACATATTCATTTTTTTAAGATGTGACTCGATGCAGCAACAACACATGGTGAAAGAGAAGAAGCAGCTAGCTAATTATGAAGGCCAATGGTGTATAAAATGCAAGTGAACATAAAGAGAAAGCAAGGTTGTGACTTACCATTGCTTTAAACATTCAAGAATTCCTTGTTGCAACTAGTATGAGCACATTTGAAGAAATAACAGTTAGGCTAGCACCTGGAGTCTTACTACGCAAGATCTCTATAAAAGAGTATTTTGCAAGTTTGGACTACTATTTTCTTTGCCAATCCTCTTCGTAGGCACCTGCAAATAGAATTGCACTTTTAGCAATGTAAGTAAGCAACATAAATCTTAGAGTTGATCGCCAGCCTCTATATCGCTCTTTTGCAATTTTGAGAACTGTTGCTTCTGTTTCTGGTGAATCTTCCAGGTCCCATCTGTCCTGTAAAGCATACAACAAGTGAATATACATAAGCAATGCATTATCGATGGTAAAAATAAGATAACACATGTGAAAAAGGTTGTACGCACTATGATATCAACAACAACGAGTCGATGGATGGTAGGGTCAATGTCTGACCACGTCCTCACTTCAGTGAGCAGTGTTGAAGGTTTAGCAATTTAACCCATACCATGATTTTATGCCTTATAGCAAATGCTAGAGATAGCTTAAGTGACATAAACAATTTACCAGATATGGGTTGGGTTATCCATGTCGTGCACCATTCAGATAGGTGATTATGAAGTAAGGATGTTGTGTACTAGGAGCATCCTCCGTAGAATTCATAATGTGCCCTTGTGTAGATAATATCAGAATTTGAGTCAATTTAAGAAGAAACGCAATACGTAAAGCAGGCATAAAATCAAATCAGTTTTATAAAAAAATGATAAAAACTACTTTGGGAATGTGGAACGAAATAACTACAAGGCCCCATCTCACACACGTCTCACCCTCTCTTCTCTCTGTTTTCTTTCTCGTCTCGAGCAGATCCATTTATCTACCCATGATCCGATCACACTACCAAAGGTACTGATTGTACCACACTGGGCCAAATCCCTCTCACTTTTCTCTCAAGTTTCTCACATCTCTCCTCTGCTTCTTTGAGTCCAATTGTTTTGGGTGAACAGTTCTTCAGTTAACCTCCACAGTACACAGTTTGTTTCTATGGAAGCCGGGCCAATAATTAATAAATTTTGTTTTGATTTAAAATTATCCATTAAGATGAATATGCAGAACAGAATCACACATGCACATATTAACAGAAAATACATCTAGATGGAACTTTATCTGAATCCTCACGACACGGACTTCAATTCAGCCTAGGCAATCTAACGAAACTACAGAGAGATGCCGGTCCAGGTGCCAGGAACTTGGAGGTTAATACAAGTTGCAGCCTAATTGGCTACTAATTGAAGCAGGAGTAGGGAATACAAAAAAACGACTGATCTACAGCGCTTGCTATGGATGATCAGGGATGCGGCTTGGTGATGAACCTGGTCGCAACGCTCCACCTCCGGGCCGGCCATGTGGCGAGCAACCCCGACGTAGGCAGGCCGGCACTGCGCTTGCGATGTAGGGGAGAAGACGGGAACTCCGCCGGCGCCGATGGCGGACCGCATTGCAGCCGCCGGCAGCCTGGCCGAGGACGCGGAAATGCAGCCCGCGTCGGCGGGCGCTATTGGAAATATGCCCTAGAGGCAATAATAAAATGATCATTATTATATTTCCTTGTTCATGATAATTGTCTATTGTTCATGCTATAATTGTGTTATCCGGAAATCGTAATACATGTGTGAATACATAGACCACAACATGTTCCTAGTGAGCCTCTAGTTGACTAGCTCGTTGATGAACAGATAGTCATGGTTTCCTGACTATGGGCATTAGATGTCATTGATAACGGGATCACATCATTAGGAGAATGATGTGATGGACAAGACCCAATCCTAAGCATAGCACAAGATCGTGTAGTTCGTTTGCTAGAGCTTTTCTAATGTCAAGTATTATTTCCTTAAACCATGAGATTGTGCAACTCCCGGATACCGTAGGAGTGCTTTGGGTGTGCCAAACGTCACAACGTAACTGGGTGACTATAAAGGTGCACTACGGGTATCTCCGAAAGTGTCTGTTGGGTTGGCACGAATCGAGACTGGGATTTGTCACTCCGTATGACGGAGAGGTATCTCTGGGCCCACTCGGTAATGCATCATCATAATGAGCTCAATGTGACCAAGTGGTTGATCACGGGATCATGCAGTACGGTATGAGTAAAGTGACTTTTCGGTAACGAGATTGAACGAGGTATTGGGATACCGACGATCGAATCTCGGGCAAGTAACATACCGTTTGACAAAGCAAATTGTATACGGGATTGCTTGAACACTCGACATCGTGGTTCATCCGATGAGATCATCGTGGAACATGTGGGAGCCAACATGGGTATCCAGATCCCGCTGTTGGTTATTGGCCGGAGAGTTGTCTTTGTCATGTCTGCATGGTTCCCGAACCCGTAGGGTCTACACACTTAAGGTTCGATGACGCTAGGGTTATTAGGAAGACTTATATGTGATTACCGAATGTTTTCCGGAGTCCCGGATGAGATCCCGGACGTCACGAGGAGTTCCGGAATGGTCCAGAGGTAAATATTTATATATGGGAAGTTGTCATACGGTCACCGGAAAGGTTCAGGGGCATATCGGTATTGTACCGGGGCCACTGGAGGGGTTCCGGGGGTCCACCGGGAGGGGCCACCTCTCCCGGAGGGCCTTATGGGCTGTAGGAGGAAGGGAACCAGCCCCAAGTGGTCTGGGGCGCCACTCCCCCCTAGGGCCCATGCGCCCAGGGTTGGGGGAAACCCTAAAGGCCCCCCCCCCTTGCTTGGGGGGCAAGCCCCCTCCCCTTGGCCGCCCCCCTCTAGATCTCATCTAGAGGGGGCCGGCCCCCTTCCCCCTTCCCCTATAAATAGAGGGGCGAGGGGAGGGCTGCACACCACATCCAAGGCGCAGCCCCTCCCCTCCCCAACACATCTCCTCCTCTGTTAAGAGCTTGGTGCAACCCTGCCAGAGTACTGCTGCTCCACCACCACCATGCTGTCGTGCTGCTGTTGGAGCTTTCTTCCTCAACCTCTCCCTCCTCCTTGCTGGATCAAGGCGCGGGAGACGTCCTCGCTCCGTACATGTGTTGAACGCAGAGGTGCCGTCTGTTCGGCGCTTGGTCATCGGTGATTTGGATCACGACGAGTACGACTCCATCAACCCCGTTCTCTTGAACGCTTCCGCTCGCGATCTACAAGGGTATGTAGATGCACTCCTCTCTCTCGTTGCTAGATGACTCCATAGATTGATCTTGGTGAAGCGTAGAAATTTTTTATTTTCTGCTACGTTCCCCAACAGTGGTATCAGAGCTAGGTCTATGCGTAGTTTCTATGCACGAGTAGAACACAAAGCAGTTGTGGGCGTCGATATTGTCAATTTTTCTTGCCATTACTAGTCTTATCTTGATTCGGCGGCATTGTGGGATGAAGCGGCCCGGACCGACCTTACACATACGCTTACGTGAGACAGGTTCCACCGACTGACATGCACTAGTTGCATAAGGTGGCTAGCGGGTGTCTGTCTCTCTCACTTTAGTCGGATCGGATTCGATGAAAAGGGTCCTTAAGAAGGGTAAATAGAAATTGGCATATCACGTTGTGGTTTTGACGTAGGTAAGAAACGTTCTTGCCAGAACCCTAATGCAGCCACGTAAAAATATGCAACAACAATTAGAGGACGTCTAACTTGTTTTTGCAGCATGTGCCTTGTGATGTGATATGGCCAAAAGATGTGATGAATGATATATGTGATGTATGATATTGATCATGTTCTTGTAATAGGAATCATGACTTGCATGTCGATGAGTATGACAACCGGCAGGAGCCATATGAGTTGTCTTAATTTATTTATGACATGCGTGTCAACATAAACATCATGTAATTACTTTACTTTATTGCTAAACCGTTAGCCATAGTAGTAGAAGTAACAGATGACGAGACAACTTCATGAGGACACGATGATGGAGATCATGGTGTCATGCCGGTGACGAAGATGATCATGGCGCCCCGAAGATGGAGATCAAAGGAGCAATATGATAATGGCCATATCATGTCACTATTTGATTGCATGTGATGTTTATCATGTTTATGCTTCTTATTTGCTTAGAACGACGGTAGTAAATAAGATGATCCCTCACAATAATTTCAAGAAAGTGTTCCCCCTAACTGTGCACCGTTGCGAAAGTTCGTTGTCTCGAAGCACCACGTGATGATCGGGTGTGATAGATTCTAACGTTCACATACGACGGGTGTAAGCCAGATTTACACATGCAAAACACTTAGGTTGACTTGATGAGCCTAGCATGTACAGACATGGCCTCGGAACACAAGAGACCGAAAGGTCGAACATGAGTCGTATGAAAGATACGATCAACATGGAGATGTTCACCGATGATGACTAGTCCGTCTCACGTGATGATCGGACACGGTCTAGTTGAGTCGGATCATGTATCACTTAGATGACGAGAGGGATGTCTAATCTGAGTGGGAGTTCATTAAATAATTTGATTAGATGAAGTTAATTATCATGAGCTTAGTCTAAATAAACTTTGCAATATGTCTTGTAGGTCAAATGGCCCACGCTAATGTCAACCTCAACTTCAACGTGTTCCTAGAGAAAACCAAGCTGAAAGATGATGGCAGAACCTATACGGACTGGGTCCGGAACCTGAGGATCATCCTCATAGCTGCCAGGAAACAATATGTCCCAGAAGCACCGCTAGGTGAAGCACCCATCCCAGAGAACCAAGACGTTATGAATGCTTGGCAGCAGCGTGCTGATGATTACTCCCTCGTTCAGTGCGGCATGCTTTACAGCTTAGAACTGGGGCTCCAAAAGCGTTTTGAGCAACACGGAGCATATGAGATGTTCGAAGAGCTGAAAATGCAAGCTCATGCCCGGGTCGAGAGATATGAAGTCTCTGACAAGTTCTACAGTTGTAAGATGGAGGAAAATAGTTCTGTCAATGAGCACATACTCAAAATGTCTGGGTTGCACAACCGCTTGACTCAACTGGGAGTTAATCTCCCAGATGACGCGGTCGTTGACAGAATCCTTCAGTCGCTCCCACCGAGCTACAAGAGCTTTGTGATGAACTTCAATATGCAGGGGATGGAAAAGACCATTCCTGAGGTATATTCAATGCTGAAATCAGCGAAGGTGGAGATCAAAAAGGAACATCAAGTGTTGATGGTGAATAAAACCACTAAGTTCAAGAAAGGCAAGGGTAAGAAGAAGGACGGCAAGGGAGTTGCTGCGCCCGGTAAGCCAGTTTCCGGGAAGAAGCCAAAGAATGGACCCAAGCCTGAAACTGAGTGCTTTTATTGCAAGGGAAAGGGACACTGGAAGCGGAACTACCCCAAATACTTAGCAGACAAGAAGGTCGGCAACACTAAAGGTATATGTGATATACATGTAATTGATGTGTACATTACCAGTACTCGTAGTAGCTCCTGGGTATTTGATACCGGTGCGGTTGCTCATATTTGTAACTCAAAACAGGAGCTGCGGAATAAACGAAGACTGGCGAAGGACGAGGTGACGATGCGCGTCGGGAATGGTTCCAAGGTCGATGTGATCGCCATCGGCACGCTACCTCTACATTTACCTACGGGATTAGTTTTGAACCTCAATAATTGTTATTTAGTGCCCGCTTTGAGCATGAACATTGTATTTGGATCTCGTTTGATGCGAGATGGCTACTCATTTAAATCCGAGAATAATGGTTGTTCTATTTATATGAGAGATATGTTTTATGGTCATGCCCCGCTGGTGAATGGTTTATTCTTAATGAATCTCGAACGTAATGTTACACATATTCATAGTCCGAATACCAAAAAATGTAAAGTTGATAATGATAGTCTCACATACTTGTGGCACTGCCGCCTTGGTCACATACGTGTCAAACGCATGAAGAAGCTCCATACAGATGGACTTTTGGAGTCTCTTGATTTCGAATCATTTGACACATGCGAACCATGCCTCATGGGTAAAATGACCAAGACTCCGTTCTCCAGAATAATGGAGCGAGCAACCAACTTATTGGAAATTATACATACTGATGTGTGCGGTCCAATGAGCGTTGAGGCTTGCGGTGGCTATCGTTATGTTCTCACTCTAACTGATGACTTAAGTAGATATGGGTATGTCTATTTGATGAAACACACGTCTGAGACCTTTGAAAAGTTCAAGGAATTTCAGAATGAGGTAGAGAATCAACGTGACCGAAAGATAAAATTCTTACGATCAGATCGTGGGGGAGAATATTTAAGTCACGAATTTGGTACGCACTTCAGGAAATGTGGAATCGTTTCACAACTCATGCCGCCTGGAACACCTCAGCGTAACGGTGTGTCCGAACGTCATAATCGCACTCTATTGGATATGGTGCGATCTATGATGTCACTCACTGATTTACCGCTATCATTTTGGGGATACGCTCTAGAGACAGCTACATTCACTTTAAATAGGGCACCGTCTAAATCCGTTGAGACGACACCGTATGAATTATGGTTTGGGAAGAAACCTAAGCTGTCGTTTCTAAAAGTTTGGGGATGTGATGCTTATGTCAAGAAACTTCAACCTGAAAAGCTCGAACCCAAGTCGAAAAAATGCGTCTTCATAGGATACCCTAATGAAACCATTGGGTATACCTTCTACCTCAGATCCGAAGGCAAGATCTTTGTTGCCAAGAACGGGTCCTTTCTAGAGAAAGATTTTCTCTCGAAAGAAGTAAGTGGGAGGAAAGTGGAACTTGATGAAGTATTACCTCTTGAACCGGAGAGTAGCGCAGCTCAAGAAAATGTTTCTGTGGTGCCTCCACCGATTAGAGAAGAGGTTAATGATGATGATCATGAAACTTCAGATCAAGTTGTTACTGAACTTCGTAGGTCCACAAGGACACGTTCCGCACCAGAGTGGTACGGCAACCCTGTCCTGGAAATCAAGTTGTTAGGCAACAGTGAACCTTCGAACTATGAAGAAGTAATGGCGGGCCCAGATTCCAACAAATGGCTTGAAGCCATGCAATCCGAGATAGGATTCATGTATGAAAACAAAGTATGGACTTTGACAGACTTGCCCGATGATCGGCGAGCGATAGAGAATAAATGGATCTTTAAGAAGAAGACGAACGCGGATGGTAATGTCACCATCTATAAGGCTCGACTTGTCGCTAAGGGTTATCGACAAGTTCAAGGGGTTGACTACGATGAGACCTTCTCACCCGTAGCGAAGCTGAAGTCCATCCGAATCTTGTTAGCAATTGCCGCATACTATGATTATGAGATATGGAAAATGGACGTCAAAACGGCATTCCTCAACGGCTTTCTTAAGGAAGAATTGTATATGATGCAGCCGGAAGGTTTTGTCGATCCTAAGAATGCTAACAAGGTATGCAAGCTCCAGCGCTCCATCTATGGGCTGGTGCAAGCATCTCGGAGTTGGAACATTCGCTTTGATGAAATGATCAAAGCGTTTGGGTTTATGCAGACTTATGGAGAAGCTTGCGTTTACAAGAAAGTGAGTGGGAGCTCTGTAGCATTTCTCATATTATATGTAGATGACATACTTTTGATGGGAAATGATATAGAACTTTTGGACATCATTAAGGCTTATTTGAATAAGTATTTTTCAATGAAGGACCTTGAAGAAGCTGCTTACATATTAGGCATCAATATCTATAGAGATAGATCGATACGCCTCATAGGTCTTTCACAAAGCACATACCCTGATAAGATATTGACGAAGTTCAATATGGATCAGTCCAAGAAAGGGTTCTTGCCTGTGTTGCAAGGTGTGAAATTGAGCTCAGCTCAATGTCCGACCACGGCAGAAGATAGAGAAAAGATGAGTGTCGTCCCCTATGCCTCAGCCATAGGGTCTATCATGTACGCCATGCTGTGTACCAGACCTGATGTAAACCTTGCCGTAAGTTTGATAGGAAGGTACCAAAGTAATCCCGGCATGGAACACTGGACAGCGGTCAAGAATATCCTGAAGTACCTGAAAAGGACAAAGGACATGTTTCTCATATATGAAGGTGATGAAGAGCTCGTCGTAAAGGGTTACGTCGACGCTAGCTTCGACACAGATCTGGATGACTCCAAGTCACAAACCGGATACGTGTTTATTTTGAATGGTGTGGCAGTAAGCTGGTGCAGTTGCAAGCAAAGCGTCGTGGCGGGATCTACATGTGAAGCGGAGTACATGGCAGCCTCGGAGGTAGCGCATGAAGCAATCTGGATGAAGGAGTTCATCACCGACCTAGGAGTCATACCCAATGCGCCGGGGCCAATCGCTCTTTTCCGTGACAACACTGGAGCTATTGCACTTGCCAAGGAGCCCATGTTTCACAAGAAGACCAGGCACATCAAGCGTCGCTTCAACTCCATTCGTGAAAATGTTCAAGATGAAGACATAGATATTTGCAAAGTACACACGGATCTGAACGTCGCAGATCCGTTGACTAAACCTCTTCCGCGAGAAAAACATGATCAACACCAGAACTCTATGGGTGTTCGATTCATCATAATGTAACTAGATTATTGACTCTAGTGCAAGTGGGAGACTATTGGAAATATGCCCTAGAGGCAATAATAAAATGATTATTATTATATTTCTTTGTTCATGATAATTGTCTATTGTTCATGCTATAATTGTGTTATCCGGAAATCGTAATACATGTGTGAATACATAGACCACAACATGTCCCTAGTGAGCCTCTAGTTGACTAGCTCGTTGATCAACAGATAGTCATGGTTTCCTGACTATGGGCATTAGATGTCATTGATAACGGGATCACATCATTAGGAGAATGATGTGATGGACAAGACCCAATCCTAAGCATAGCACAAGATCGTGTAGTTTGTTTGCTAGAGCTTTTCTAATGTCAAGTATTATTTCCTTAGACCATGAGATTGTGCAACTCCCGGATACAGTGGGAGTGCTTTGGGTGTGCCAAACGTCACAACGTAACTAGGTGACTATAAAGGTGCACTACGGGTATCTCCGAAAGTGTCTGTTGAGTTGGCACGAATCGAGAGTGGGATTTGTCACTCCGTATGACGGAGAGGTATCTCTGGGCCCACTCGGTAATGCATCATCATAATGAGCTCAATGTGACCAAGTGGTTGATCACGGGATCATGCATTACGGTACGAGTAAAGTGACTTTCCGGTAACGAAATTGAACGAGGTATTGGGATACCGGCGATCGAATCTCGGGCAAGTAACGTACCGTTTGACAAAGGGAATTGTATACGGGATTGCTTGAATCCTTGACATCGTGGTTCATCTGATGAGATCATCGTGGAACATGTGGGAGCCAACATGGGTATCCAGATCCCGTTGTTGGTTATTGGCCGGAGAGTTGTCTCGGTCATGTCTGCATGGTTCCCGAACCCGTAGGGTCTACACACTTAAGGTTCGATGACGCTAGGGTTATTAGGAAGACTTATATGTGATTACTGAATGTTGTTCGGAGTCCCGGATGAGATCCCGGACGTCATGAGGAGTTCCGGAATGGTCCGGAGGTAAAGATTTATACATGGGAAGTTGTCGTACGGTCACCGGAAAGGTTCAGGGGCATATCGGTATTGTACCGGGGCCACCGGAGGGGTTCCGGGGGTCCACCGGGAGGGGCCACCTCTCCCGGAGGGCCTTATGGGCTGTAGGAGGAAGGGAACCAGCCCCAAGTGGGCTGGGGCGCCACTCCCCCCTAGGGCCCATGCGCCTAGGGTTGGGGGAAACCCTAAAGGGGGCGCCCCCCTTGCTTGGGGGGCAAACCCCCTCCCCTTGGCCGCCGCCCCCCCTCTAGATATCATCTAGAGGGGGCCGGCCCCTTCCCCTATAAATAGAGGGGTGAGGGGAGGGCTGCACACCACATCCAAGGCGCAGCCCCTTCCCTCCCCAACACCTTTCCTCCTCCGTTAAGAGCTTGGCGAAGCCCTGCCGGAGTACTACTGCTCCACCACCACCATGCCATTGTGGTGCTGTTGGAGCTTTCTTCCTCAACCTCTCCCTCCTCCTTGCTGGATCAAGGCGCGGGAGACGTCCTCGCTCCGTACGTGTGTTGAACGCGGAGGTGCCGTCCGTTCGGCGCTTGGTCATCGGTGATTTGGATCACGACGAGTACGACTCCATCAACCCCGTTCTCTTGAACGCTTCCGCTCGCGATCTTCAAGGGTATGTAGATGCACTCCTCTCTCTCGTTGCTAGATGTCTCCATAGATTGATCTTGGTGAAGCGTAGAAATTTTTTATTTTCTGCTACGTTCCCCAACACGCGCGGAGGAGAGGGGGGAGGGCGAGATCGAGGACTATGACTCCTCGTCGGCGGCACCGCGTGGCGCGCTGGGCAACCGCCGCACCCGATGGACGACGCTAGGATTTCTGGATGTTCTACTATGGGATGAGATCGGGAGAAAGAACAACCTGAAACATTCTCCGCACAGTTGACTCCGGTGTGGTTCGCTATGTAGAGGCAGAGCACGGGGTGTGCCCTCGACCAAGGCAGTGAAAGAGGTCTGCGGGCATGGGACCATGGAGGCACCAGCTATGGGAGATAGGCGGCGGCGGGCGAGGAGCTGCGCGGTGGCGATAGCGAGTGGATTCGGTGGAGATTGGAGATGAGATGAAGGGAACCGTGTTGATAAGGGGGAAAAGTTGCCGATATTGTTGGCGCAATTACCTCATCGTGATCTGTTTGATATTAGTCTCCGCCCGGGCTTGACAAGTGGGGCCAGGGTAATGTAGCGCGCGCATTTAAATATTTTTATCAGATTAGTCGCTATGGGAGGAAGAGAACGGCGAGGGAAAGTGAAAATTTGAACGAAACAAAATAGAAATACGAGGGAGTCCAAAAATTTGGAGCGAAACAAATTATAAATTTTGTTATTATATATCATCTTGCCACGTGACAGGCACTTTACATATATATTTTGTGTCGGACAGAACGTGCTTCTTCTAGGTTTGTACAAATTAAGATCACTAGTTGTCCAGATCACTAGCTAGTTCTCATTGACATGAAGGCTGAAGCAACATTTTCCAACATTTGCACTCATATGAGGTTTAAGGTCATCGCAAACGCCCACCGTCAAAACAGACACAATATTTGTTTGGGTACACAATGATACGAGCTTCCCCCAAACGTCCACCTGCAATATAAACAAATTCAGACACAATTCATGCAAACTTGATGGAACTCATTCAAATAGATGTACGTTTAATATATATAAATTAGAGAAAAGTATAATTTTCGTCTCTTGACTTTTAGCGAAGTCTAGATTTAGTCCCTCGACTTCAAAACCAGACAATTTACACCCTCAACTCTTGAAACCGGACAACTTCTGTCCCTTGTCTAGGCAGGCCCAGTATCACTGCCGACTTGGCTTGGTTTTGACCGGTCTTTGTCCAGGTGGCATTATTTCTCTCTCCTACCTTCTTCCTTCTCACATTGACGTATCGAGCCATTTCATTGAACACATTGCATGCACCGTGTGTGCCGTCAATGGCCGATACCTCGCAATCCCCTCTAGCCAATGATAGGTCACGAGCGCAGGCCTAACTGAGGTTAGGGTCTACCAGGACCCAGGCCGGTGTCGCAACGGACTTCGCAAATGCCAAGTGGCATGCCGCATTGCGCCGCTCCCACCGGGCCGCTTGTCTGGCCACCGTCTCCTAGCCATGCTGCTGCTCGCGATTACTGGGATCTGCCGCCGGCATCGAGGCAGTGGAGGAGGCACCACTAGTAGAAAACGGGCCTATTGTCCCAGTTCATAAGGGCCTTTTGTCCCGGTTCTTGAACTGGGACTAAAGGGTCGTTACTAATGCCTGACCCTTTAGTCCCGGTTCAAACCAGAACCGGGACTAAAGGCCCTCCACATGGCCGCTGCCTGGAGGTCCACTTTTAGTCCCGGTTGGTAACACCAACCGGTACTAAAGGAAATTTTCTGATTTTTTTTGAATTTTTTTTTGAATTTTTTTATTTTCAAATTTCTGAATTATTTTAACCTCTAATCTCTAATCACTCCTCATCACTGCTCAATTTAATCTCTAATCACCCCTCATCATTCCAAATCATCTAACTTCCCAGACGGTCACCCATCCTCCCACTCCCCCAGCCTGAGCACGCTTAACTTCCAGGTTCTATTCTCCCTCGTTTCCAAGTCTGCACTCGTTGTTTTTCTGACAATAGTAAGATGTTAATCCTATTAACCCTCAGGAGTTTAGCTTGAGCATGAAGTCACACATTTCACTGTTTGAGTTTGAAACTATTGTTTTAAAAAACAATAATTATTTAGTAACACTAATATTTCTTGAATAAGTAGTTTGACCATTGTTTGACCATAGTTTGACCAGATTTGACCAAAATTCAAAAAAATTGAAATAATTATTTAATAACACTAATATACTTGAAACATTATTTAGTAACACTAATACTTCTTGAATAAGTAGTTTGACCATAGTTTGACCAGATTTAATGAAAATTTTACAAAAAAACTGAAATTTGAGCATAACTTTTTTTCCTTTTGGAATTTGAGGATTCTACAAATTTGCAAACCGGCCGTAGGCCGTCTCCATTGGATGTAACTTTTCGAGTAGATGATTTTTCATATAAAAAACTTTTTAATCCGAGTTCGTATGCAAAAGTTATGCCCATTTTTACAAATTCCAGAGAGATTTTATAAATAAAGTCGAAATTCATATTTGTAAATTTTTCCAACAACTAGACCACATATCACATGGGAAACTTATTTTATTTTATTTTTTGACATTTCCATC
>NC_041392.1:3830504-3837675 GCF_002162155.2 Triticum dicoccoides
CGTGGCATGAACCGGTAATAAAGGTCTGAACCCCATTAGTACCGGTTCGTGGCACGAACCGGTACTAATGGGCATCGCACCCTTTAGTACCGGTTCGTGCCTCAAACCGGGACTAAAGGTCCCATTTGAACCGGGAGTAATGCCTTTCCGACGCCCTCGCCGCTCGAACCGGGACTAATGCTCACATTAGTCCCGGTTCGTAACGAAACCGGGATTAATGCCTTTTCTGGCCTGAACCGTTGCCCCCTTTTCTACTAGTGCACCCACGCACCTTCGCAATTGACGGGGGTACCTCCTCCTTCACGATCTTATCGCGCCAGATGATGCACGACGATGGTGCCAACTAGGCGATGCGAGTGTACCAACTAAGCGGCGGAGACGTTGGCTCCTCCTTCCTGAGGCGTCACATTTGGAATCCACGATTACGCCGCAGAGGTGGTGAAGCCGGCTTTGTCTTGGCGCGGTGGCAAGGCGTGATGCCGGTTCCACGTTGACTCCGCTGTGTGGCGGTGAATGCGGTGTCGGACGACGGTCCATGATCGACCGCTCGAGGAGCAGTGGCGGAGCTTGACTGCAATGTCAGGGGGGGGGGGGCAAAGCAAAGTATACATGTTTATATGGGCTAATGAGAATACTGTGTTCTAATTATGCCCCCCCTAAAGAAATTTCCTTCAGGAATTTGTGTTGGGCTGGGGGGCCACAACCCCCTCAGCTATACACATAGCTCCGCCACTGTCGAGGAGGATCGCCATGTGTCGCTAATACTCCTCGTCCGCCGTCGCCTCCTCCGCGAGGAGGCGCGGCTGCGGCGGCTTCTGTCAAACCAACTTTGTCACATTCATGTAGCCATCGGACGACAACCCTTTTGGCGGCTCCTTAGGCATTGAGTAATTCTGAGTAGATTGACTAAACACAGAAAGCCTTCCATAGGGCGCCGGTCGACGGGGTTGCTCCCCCTCGAGACCTGAACGCGGTTTACCAGGGTTGCAAGGGAAGCACGGAAAAGGAGATGGAAGCGGAGGATTGCCTGCTGCCACAATGGAAGATTCTTATTTCAAAAAAGAATATATTTGTCGCTGCGTTTAGTTCTTAAATATTCGCACGGCCAAGTAATCATCAACGTTCAGTAGTTCGAGTGGTAGAGGACTTTAACTCTCGATCGTGTGTTCCCTAGTTCGGTTCCTCGATCAAACATTAATTCGGGCCCATTCAAGAATGGCGAACCGTATTTGACGCCCGCGTGCGTCAAACTGCTGCAGCTTCGCTGAAGCGCACGCGGGCGGACCGGCCCAGTTTGCGGCAGAGCGTGCTGCCTGTTTGCTGTTTTATTTTTGCGTTCATTTTTTTCTGTTGGTTTTTTGTTTTGTTTTATTTATTATCTTTTCGGTTTTACCTTTCTAGTTCTTTTACGTTACTTTTTTTCTATTTCTAGTTTTATCTTTATCTTTCTGTTTTACATTAAGGAAATGTTTCATCCTGCATTTTTTTCATTAATACGATGAACAGTGTATTTCCTCAGTTTATTTTTAATTCTCTTCCTTTCTTGTGTATTATACAAGATTTCATCGCATATTACAAAAATGTTTATCATATATTTAATAAAATGTTTACCGTATATTAAGAAAATGTTCGTTGTCTACTTACAAATTGTTCATCATATATCAGAAAAATGTTCAATGTGTATTTTCAAATTGTTCAGGTTATATCACAAAAATGTTAAATATGTATTTTTAAATTGTTCAGCATATATCACAAAAAGGTTCAATGGGTATTTGAGAAATTTTGCTCGTATATTACGAAAATGTTCAACGATATCAAAAAATGTTCAACGGTCCATTTTTTATTTTTGGATCAGTCACTACATATAGTTCTTAAGCAATCACGCAGCAGCTGAAGTGGTAAGGAACGCTAGCTCTCAATCGTTGGGTTGGGAGTTCGATTCCTACGTACAGCGTTTTTTTGCGTCAGCTAGGGGCTAAGATGTGAGGCCCAGCTAGAGGTTAGGAGCGGGTTGTGCGCCAGGTCGAAAGATATTTGTTTTTACAGCGGGCTGGGACTTTTTCTTACGCCCAGTCAATGGTCTCGGACCCCTAAAAAAAAGTCAATGGTCTCGGCTGCCTGTGGCCCATCTCCGCCATCGCTCAACAAGAAGAGATTTCTCAAAAGAAAAAAGATTCCATTTTCAACTCAAAAAAATAAATATATAAGAGATTCCATTTCTCTCTCTCTCAAAAAAAATCAACAACACGAGATTCCATTATTCATTTGTGTCGTACTTGGAGGAAGAGACCTAGATCGATCTATCCTAAGGATCACCTAAAAAAAATCTAGCCCTAAAGAAAAAAACCTAGATCGATCTGATATAAATCTGTATCCAAGAATAAAAGAGAGGGACTTCATGCGATTTGGTTTTGCTCGACCGGATAGCAAATATTTCCGCGCCAAATTCCATATGTGTACAGGCATGTATAATTACTTTTTGCTTTTTATTATGTATATTTATAGTCTTATAACAAATATAATTTGCAACAAATACCAGGCAATGTACATGTTCTGTTGCAACTTATGTACTACAGTATGGCCATGAGCTGCAACTCTGCAGCACATGAGCTGCAACGCTTATATGTGTATTTAGATTGAATTTTGTAACATATAGTCAAAACGTTGTGGAATTTGTGTTGCTTTATAGGGGGTATCATTGTAGTGATTTCAAATCCAGATTTAACAAATTAAATATGTATTCCTATCAAGAAAGTGTGTTCTACCCATTTATAAACTTTTTCTACTGTTTTGGTTAACTAAATTGGTGCAATTAAAAAATATTTTAATTACTCCTTAAAAGGTTGCAAAAATCATAACTTAATATCTATAAATTCAAATAATATATTTTCCACTGTTTTACTTGTAACTAATGCAATGTCACACCGATGTTGCAATATCTTTTCGAATATTACCACAAAAAGTTATTCTGTTGAAATACCTAGTCTCTATTACAACAAAATGGCTGCCTCATGCAACAGCATTTGTTTGTCGCAATATCGGTTCCATATTGCAACGTTGATGCAGTTTGTTGCAATAGTTAGCTACTTTTTTGCAACAATATTTGTAACTAATGCAACATCAAGCCGGTGTTGCAATATCTTTCCGAATATTGCCACGAATAGTTATTCTGTTGAAATACCTAGTCTCTATTACAACAAAATGACTGCACTCATGCAACATAATTTGTTTGTCGCAATACCGCTACCATATTGCAACACCGATGTAGTTTGTTGCAATATGAGGCCTCTATTGCAACGAAGTTAGTATTTATCGTGACCAAACTAAGTTATGTCAATATGTGCGGCCTATTACCACAACCGGAGAATTTGTGATAATATTGTGTTTTATTGCAACAAAACGTAGTTGTAGCAATAAATTTTGTTGCAATAGACCGGAATCCTTGTAGTGTGGTGGCACATTTGGCAAAAAATTTAAAGCTGCAATTAATCATGGCTAAAGGCCTGAACCTATCTAGTCTAACAACATTAGGTTCTTTAGGAACTAGAGTAAGGAGGGAGAAATTGAGCCTATATAAATCTAGATCTCCAGCCTCCCAATCTCTGAGCATAGCAAATAAATCATTCTTGATTAACTCCCAATACTTCTGATAGAACAGAAAAGGGAAACCATCTGGACCAGGTGCTCCTTCAGCATATGAGCCAAATATAGCAGCCTTAATCTCCTCCTCAGAGAAAGGTTTTTCAAGCAAATTAAAGTAATCTGAAGAGAGCATGCTATTATGATCCCAGAAGTCCTCCATAAGATCTATGTCAATGGTGGGAACATAACCAAAAAGATTTTTATAATTATCAGCAGCTATTTGGAGTATACCTTGGGTGTCCTCCACTGGTCCTGAGGGATTTTGCAGCACAACAATTTGCTTTTTCCTTCTCTTCTGATTGGCTAGTGCTTTGAAGTAGCCAATGTTGTACTCACCCTCTAATATCTCTCTCTCTCTCTCTGGACCTCTGTCTGGCCTTGATCTCTTCTCTTTTCCAGATTTCATTCAGCTCACCTGCAATATTTTTCATATTATTTTTAGAGTTAGGAGATAAAGGTTGAGATTCAGCCAGAATATCTAAACAATCATATTCAGCTACTAGGGTTTGCTTCCTTCTGTTTTGGTCTGCTTCATAGTTAGCACACCAACCTTTGGCAGCTTTCCTAGTAGCCCTAATTTTAAATTGCCAGATATCAATGGCCTTAGTGGCTTTGCATTTAGTGTTCCAAGCTTTATGAATAACTTCATCAAAGCCAGGGATATTAAGCCACCATTTTTCAAATCTAAAGAA
The DNA here is from genome assembly GCF_002162155.2 of Triticum dicoccoides. Taxonomy (NCBI): domain Eukaryota; kingdom Viridiplantae; phylum Streptophyta; class Magnoliopsida; order Poales; family Poaceae; genus Triticum; species Triticum dicoccoides. The sequence continues at coordinate 3,834,839 of NC_041392.1, forward strand.
CTTAGACTTAGGATTTGGGAGCCCAGAAGCAGTGTTTAAGACTAGAGGGGTGTGGTCACTGCCAACTCTGGGTAGAGCTTTCATAGAAGCCCCAGGGAAAATCCCATCCCAATCAACAGTAACAAATACTCTATCTAAAGTGGCCATAATCAAGTTATCTTGATTATTAGCCCAGGTATACTTGCTCCCAGCATTTTTGATCTCAATGAGACAAAACTTGTTGATCCAGTCATTGAACAGGTCAGTCCAATGCTGATTGATATTCCCAGTATTTTTCTCACTTTTATCTCTTACCAAATTAAAGTCACCTCCTACTAGTGTAGGGCCTGACCAACTAGCAAGAACACTATTGAGTTCATTAAGGAAATCTAGTTTGCACTCATCATAAGCAGAGCCATAAACAGAGATCAGTCTCCACCTAATATCATTATGCTTAAATTTCAAAATACAAGAGATTCAAAAGGTGCCTATATCACACTGTAAAATGTCAAAACAATCTTTAATGCCTACTAGGACACCTCCAGCAGTGCCAGTAGCAGGTAGCCAATTCCACATAAAACCACTCCTAGAATCAATGGCATCTAGTTGTGGGATGGTGAAGTTGGCTTTCTTAGTTTCTGATAAGCAACTAAAATCAGGGCTACAAGCTTTTATAAGCTCTTGCACTCTGGTATTCTTAGCAGAGCCATTAAGGCCTCTAATATTCCAGAAAGCACCAATCATAAGAAATTATTAAGTTTTTTCCTACTTCTAGATAACACTTTTTTGTTCCTTTGGTGTGATACCTCCACCCAAGGAAGCTCACCCTCCTCCATATCTGGAATATCTTTAGTGTTGGGGGAAAGGTGTTTTCCAGTGTCATTTTTATTACTGACAAAATCCTCTCCAATAGCATCAGTGCTAGGAGGGGGAAACAAGTTAGGGTTGTCTTTTTGGAATTTAGACAACCTCTCAAGTTCAATTTGTTTAATAATATCAATATTATTATAACAACTACTTGGGTCACTCCCAAGGCATAATCCAGATAAATTAGCATTATGCAAGAGAAGATCATTGTCTAAACAAGCAAAAGAATTGAGAGAAGGAGCAGTAGTGCTACCTTTGGAGACTTCCAGATTTTGCACTTTTTTAATATCTTGGGCCTTAGCTATTGAGTTTTTGCCATCTCTATTAATCCTGTTGCTCATCCTAGTGGCAACAACGGGGCCCCACTTCCCTCTGTCAGGCCTATTGGACTGAGGTTTGGGAGCTGGGCATGACATAATGGAAGTAGATGTAGCTAGGGGATTGAAGCCAATGTTAGTAGTGCCATTCATAACAGACTCAAACTGTCCCAGAAGACTGCTACCACACCCCACATAGCTGTGTTTTTTGGCTGCATCTAAGTAACTTTTGGTAACAGGGGCTACCTGGCAATCAGACACCACAGCAGTATCCAGAGGGGACTGCACAACAGAAGTGTGAGGATGGAGATAACTAACTCTGGTTTTAGAACCAATGGAGGTGGTGGGAGTTTTCTTGACAAGCTGATTGTTGTCCTGTTCCATCTCTTCTCCAAGGAGATCATCATCACTATCTTTGTCCTCATCACTGTTCCTTTCAGTACTTTTATCTCCATTGTTCCCACTAGGGGGACCAGAAGGACCTCCAGGGTGGTTGTGAGAGGGGGAATCAGTAGCAATGTCATCATCCACCTCAAAATTGAGTAAATACAACTCTTGTTGGATTTCAACCAGTCTATCTCTAGGGATCAGTTGAGGGTCTCTAACAGCCACTTGGATTCTGACATTCTCATAGAAGCTTCTAAAAATCTCATGCCAATCAACATTCACAATGACACCTAGAGAAGAAGCAATTTGGGCAATGACTGTCCAAGAGCACCATATAGGAGGAATACAAGTGACATTAATCCAGGCTTCTTTCAAAGAGTCATATGGAGGTATTTCACCATGCCAGTCTTTGAAGGATACAGTCACACCAGTTTTCTTCAAATTGATGGACTTAAAAGCAACCAGGTCAGTGATTTTTTTGTTAGGAGGAAATCTGACCAAAAAACGAGTGTCATCGTAAGCTCTGATCTGCCATGGCCAGTTGGTTTTCCACATGCTAACAAAGCACCTTTCTAGTTCCTCAGCAGTAATGTTGCCTTCTTCCACAACTACCAGCCCAACATTACCAAAATTGAGCCAGTCACTGTCTTTTTTGTCTCCAGCTTCAATGTGGAAGAATCCCAGACCATTATTGGCACTTCCCCAGAATTGAGCAGCTGGATATGGTTCATACCACTTGGGGCAAGCATCCATATGGTGTCCTGGGGTTTTGCAAATAAAGCATATCTTGGGGATAGAGCACATTCCTACAAAATGTCCAGGGAGGCCACAGTTGTAGCAAATGGTGCCAATGTACTTAGGATCTACCATGAACTCCTCAGAATCAGTAGCACCTTGTCCAGCAACACTATCCATGGTCCCAGTGGCAGCAGTGTTAGTTTGCTTTTTTGGCCCTGTCCTGTTTTTCTTCTTGTTCTTTCCAGTTCCACCTTGTCCACTCCCTCCATAAGCACTTCCTGCACTAGCTGGCTGTTGTGGGTGTTGAAACTGAATAGGGAGATTTTGAGGTATATAGGGCAAGTGAAATTGTGGTTGCTGCATCCAGGGGGACATTTGAGGGTACTGAAAGTTGGGCGCAGAGAAACCAGGATACATCTGGTTCATGGCAGGGTGCATCAAATTAGTAGAGCTGGACCCAATGGGGATGATAGGAGGTTTGGCAAAGATCGACAGGGGAGGCCCTTGCTGGCTAGCCGAAGGAGGTGGGTTTGGTGTTGGGGCACCGAG
>NC_041392.1:3837959-3840093 GCF_002162155.2 Triticum dicoccoides
GGGGGGCAGGTGGAGGAATAGGAGGCCGGATCGCATCATTGAGACCACGGCCGCCTCCGCTCCTGCCTCCTCTAGGCCTAGTTTGCCCTGCTCCAAGCAAAGGGGATCTTGCCTGTTTTCTTCAAGCAGCAATCTCGAGAGAAGCTAAATTGCTTAGGCTCAAAGAGGTGATCAGAGGGGCCTGCAGGAAAACAGTCAGCAGCCGAGAAATTCCTAGTAATGAATAGGTCTCGCCGAATCCAGACTAGGTTTTGGTTGCTATGGGTGCCATGGCGGCGGGGTGGGCGGCAACCTTTTTGGTTTAGTTCTTACACAAAAGGCAAGATGCAATCGTCTTGTTATTAACTCTGATAATATGGAAGTCATTGACACAATGGAGAATGGAGAAAAATATGCGGGAACAGCAGCGGCAGTCTTCGATAATTGCTATTTCATGGCATATGATTTTCCTTTGACTAGATTCGAACATTGTAATAGGGTGGCTAAAAAGGTTGCTCATGAACTTGTTAGGCTAGCTAAATTTCCTGTCACTAGAGATTGGTTTGAGGATCCATCGCCGCCTTCCACCCGCACCTCGTGGGCCAGCAGTGAAGCTGGTCGTGCACGGCTTCCGACATGGCCGACGCTGCGGGGGGCGTGAACTGGTACCCCACGCCGCCGCGGTCACCGGAGCGGGAGGCGTCGCCATGGGAGGAGGTGGTGCAGGCACCTCCCGCCTTCCAGCCCGCCCCCGTGTACCAGGCACCGTCGTTCCACCTCTGGACGCCGCCGACCTACGTCAACCTCGTCAGCGACGACGAAGACAACGGCGGCAACTGAGAAGACGGCGACGGCCACGGCATCGATGGGCACGGCAGGAGCGCGCGGGCGGCAGATTTCTTTTGTTTTCTTTTATGTTAACTATGTCTATGTGGACCGTGGAACTGGGCCGTTTTGTGGCCGTGATGTTTAATATGTTTTATGTTTTTATGTTGCGTTTTTTGGCATTTAATTTTTAATTTTTGTTTTTCTAAATCACGTTCACCCCCGACATGATTTGGGGTGTGGCTGCGCGTTGGGCGCACTGACAACCCAACGGCTCCAAACAGACATGGGCGAACCCATTGCCGGCCCAAACGGATGAAAACAGGCCAAACCGGACGTCTGTTTGGGGTTGTACGCTGGAGTTGGCCTAAGTACACATAGCCACAGAACATGGTGGTGTCAGCAACCCACATAGGAGCTGACTAGTGGACCCTATCTGCCGGCGTCGCTGCTGGAATTTATCGACGTGAGAGATTATATGTAGCATATTGCTGCGTGAAGTACTCCTACCTCGGTTCAGCCGTCGCCGACCCCACTTGTGAGATCTACTAGTACGAAAATGCTAAACCTACGAATAACCTACGTAAGGTTACGAAACCTACCAAACTAATCTAAACATCCTCTGATTTTTGGGGGGTGGGCCTCATCCTTCCCTAAAAGCCAATCCGAATCTTCCACGTTAGCTATTACGTAAACATACCTAGATTCCTTACGTAGGTCTAGCATTGCCCTCTACTAGCATGTAGTAGTAGTACGCCTCATCGATCGTATCGTGGTAATGATCTGTGTCTCCAGTCCACTCCACTCTCATGGCGAGAAAGCCCTGTGGTTCCTGCATTTGGCGCCAAACGTACTTTGATATATTTTTTCTAGGGGTGTCCATACTCCATAGATGGTGAAACCGAGGTGATCACTTTGGAAAGTCAGCACAATAATACGTAGACGTCTGAGAGACAGCTGAATCAGCGGTAACTCCTCAAGCCTCCTGATAGCCCCTGATCAAGCTGCCTTAAAAACTTGAATTTTTGTCTCTTTTTTTTGAGCGAATTTTTTGTTGTATTGCCAGAAAGAACCACCTTCGAATGGTATAGACAAAAATATCATGATGACAAACCCGGCAGCTAACACGTGGCGCTTGCTGCCACAGCCGAAGGCAGCAGGCCTGCAACCATAGCCCCTGGCGGTAGCCCTGCATAACAGGAAATCATCGAGCGAGGCTGGGGCTTGAAACGGAACCACGACGCCACGTGGGGCCTGCTGCCACACCTCACAGGACAGCAGCGCGGAGGCATGAGCCATACAGAGCATACTGTTTTTTTTTGAATTTTCA
>NC_041392.1:3840434-3859638 GCF_002162155.2 Triticum dicoccoides
GGAGAACAAAAGGGAAAACACAACTATGAGCACCACCAGTGTAATCTAATGGCATCGCCAACCAAGACCAAACCATGACACTGCACCGTCGACGCAATCGAAAGGCCCCGTACATCCGAGACTGCACAACACCGTGACACCACCTGTGTCGTGGGGCGCATTCGAAGGGACACAAGAGTCCGAGACGATGCCACTGCACCTCTGTGCCACCGGTGTAGTCGAAGGGCATCGCCAAGAAAACCAGCCCATGACACTGCACCGTTGACGCAATCGAAAGCACCACGCAACCGAGACTGCACAACGCCACGACACCACCTGTGTTGGGGGTACATTCGAAAGGTTGCATGAGGCCAAGACGGCGCCATGGCCCCTGTGTGCCACCAGCATAGTCGCTGGGCACCGCCTAGCAGAGACACACCAAAGGGGTACTCAAGCACGGCACACACCACCGTTGACCCCAGACCGGCCACACCACCACCACCATCCGCACCAACCCACAACCACCAACCTCAAATCGGCAAAACACCATCCTAGACCTCCGGCGAGCAACATGGAGCAGCGTCTCCAAGACAGACGCCACCAAGGTGGTAACGACATCGAGGGCGCCGTTGTCGTCCGATCCAGGAGTTGGATCAAAGGCTTTCACCCGGAGAATGAATAGAGTAGGCAAGGAACCAATGCATCACACGACCGCACCTCCAAGGAGGGATCCGACGCCACAGGGCGCCGGTGCTGCCAGTGCCGACCAAAGACGACATAGTGCTTTCGCCCTTTTGCATCGCCCTCGCCACCCAGGCTGTACCACGTCGCAACTGAGACCAGAGGCAGCACTGCACGGGGCAGCCAACCCCTGTGACAACAGCCACCGAGCGCCCACAGGTCCAACACCAGGCCGCCGAAGCAGGCACAAATGGATGGATCTAAGCAAGGCACGCCGGAGGTGTCCGATCCGCGGAAGGCCGCGGCAGCCAGGAGATACCTTTGCCACCCTACTTGGATCTGTCCGGAAGAGAGGGAGTGGCTGGGCACCATCCTCGCCCCGCCCCCACGCCACCCGAGCGGCCGCAGAAGGCACGGGCACCTCGCCGAGGCCCGAGACAGCGGCCCCCACGCCACAGCCAGCCCCGGCCTAGATCCGGCGCGCCGGCCAGATCCGCCGCCGGGGGGCCGCCCGCGTGCGCCACGGCTATGCACCGGCGAGCAGGGCCCACGCCACCTCGATGCCACCCCGCGTCCCCGAGCGCACACCGCCCGCCCTCGACGCGGAGCTAGGCAGAAGCCGCGCCTTGATGACCCCGGGGAACCAGCCACCCATGCGTCCACCGCGGGCTCTCCCCAAGGCACCTTCGGAGCCAGGGGACGCCGCCACCGCGGCGAGGCCAGCGGCAGTGGCGGAGGAGATGGGGCGCAAGGGAGGGGCCCCGCGGCGGCGCCTGAACTGTGCCCCGAGTCGCCCCTACAGAGCATACTGTTGATTCATGACTTGTGAGTTGTAACAAAAGTGGCCCAATTAACCTGAACTATCACCATACTGTTGCAGCCCTCTGTCAGTGTCTGCAGTCTAACTACTCTTTAGTTAACTAGTAAGTGTGCACGTGCAACACACGTATCTTAATAAACCACAATAAAAACATGAACTTTGTCTTGTGTTTTTACCAGATCATTTAAATGCGTGTCACGCCCAATGATTGCAATGCAATAATTTATTTTAGATTAAGCCATAGGTCTTCTTTGACTGGTGAAAGACTTCCATTGTTAAATGTTGTGATCCAAAGATTCCAAAAACAAAATGAGAAAACTTGTGCATGTAACACACGACCAATACACATGTCTTCACATAAAATTAACAATCACATAAATGTATTGCAATTGTTACTTATTACAAAAAATACTTAAAAATAACAACTAAGGAACATTATCTACTAATCATTATTTGATGATGCTCCTCTCTGGAAGGTCCATCTTTCGATCCGATCTATGATGCTTCGTTCTAAGACTGGGATATTGTTTAGAACTTCATTCTCTTCATACTTCAAAATATAAACCAAAAATCGCTTCCTCAGTTCAAAATCATCCTACATATGTATTATATAGCATTGTTATTAAAAAAACATGCGTAACATGTGTAGAAATGAGCATGGTGTCAATACTTACCTTGGGTACTGGAAAATGTAGCGTCCCATCATGCCATGAGTGCATTAAATTGAAAACCAAATAACCAGACAGGGGGCTGTATGTATGAAATGTTACATGCGAGTTGAATGAATCAATTAACATTGTGATGTATTGACAAGATTCGTACCCGTATGAGTTTGTGGGAACAGTAGGAACTTTGCATCCCCATATCAAAATGTCGTCCTTGAAGGCAGGGTTTGCAGCTTGGAGTGCAAGGTTTAGATCGTTGGCCATAGTTTCAAGTATATGCTTTCCGAAAGTGGGTATTGAAAGCGGGTCCAAAATAGAAACAACTTTTTTATGTTGGCCGAAGACAAACAATAAAAATAAACCAAGAATATCACAAGGCAATACAATCTACAATGATACATGCATTTAGAAATATATTAATCATTATCATTCATTAAGACCAAATAACCAATGAATTTAAATTTAAATCTTACCGTATCACATTCTGATATATGATACTCATTGCTGTCAGGCTAGCTATCAAACAGTTGTGCCAGCATAGCAATGTCCATATCGTCACGATGACTTGGGACTTGTGCATAGTGGGACATGGACTACAATATTGTAAGAAAATATTAGTAGAATGAGGCAAAATGTAAAACGTGATTAAAATAACTTACATAGAATCGTAGATCCATGTAGTGTATTGGGACGTCTCTAGCAAGCTGGATGTCATGGCACCCTAGTATCCTCACAACCATGTTAAAACAATCAGCATCCATGTACTCATCATTTTTAATATGTTCTTTAATTGTCTCAAGTTTAAACTAATAGGGTAAGGCTGAGAGCTTTTCACCTATTCGCTCCTGTGAAATAGGAATTATGTCATTATACAAGAGTAATAGTTTATTAGAAACAAAAATGAACTGCAAAAATGTGTCTTACTCTAGCATCGGGACATCATGAACCATGCTAATGAACAAGCAAAGTTCATCTATTAAGTCGTTGTTTGTGTTGGGGAACGTTGCAGAAATTCAAAATTTTCCTACGTGTCACCAAGATCTATCTATGGAGAAACCAGCAACGAGGGGAAGGAGAGTGCATCTACATACCCTTGTAGATCGCTAAGCGGAAGCGTTCAAGAGAACGGGGTTGATGGAGTTGTACTCGTCGTGATCCAAATCACCGGAGATCCTAGTGCCGAACGGACGGCACCTCCGCGTTCAACACACGTACAGCCCGGTGACGTATCCCATGCCTTGATCCAGCAAGGAGAGAGGGAGAGGTTGAGGAAGACTCCATCCAGCAGCAGCACAACGGCGTGGTGGTGGTGGAGGAGCGTGGCAATCCTGCAGGGCTTCGCCAAGCACCACGGGAGAGGAGAAAGAGAGGTAGGGCTGCACCAATAGGGAGATATCAAATCGTGTATTGGGCAGCCCCTAGGCCTCAAGTATATATAGGGGAAGGGGAGGAGGGTGCGCCCCCTCTAGGGTTCCCACCCCTAGGGGGGCGGCAGCCCTAGATGGGAAAAAGGGGGCGGCCAAGAGGGGGAGAGGGGGGCGTGTTGGAAATATGCCCTAGAGGCAATAATAAAAGCATTATTATTATATTTCCTTGTTCATGATAATTGTCTTTATTCATGCTATAATTGTGTTAGCCGGAAATCGTAATACTTGTGTGAATAACAGACACCAACATGTCCCTAGTAAGCCTCTAGTTGACTAGCTCGTTGATCAACAGATAGTCATGGTTTCCTGACTATGGACATTGGATGTCATTGATAACGAGATCACATCATTAGGAGAATGATGTGATGGACAAGACCCAATCCTAAACATAGCATAAAGATCATATAGTTCGTTTGCTAGAGTTTTTCCAATGTCAAGTATCTTTTCCTTAGACCATGAGATCGTGTAACTCCCGGATACCGTAGGAGTGCTTTGGGTATACCAAACATCACGACGTAACTGGGTGACTATAAAGGTAGACTACGGGTATCTCCAAAAGTGTCTGTTGGGTTGACACGGATCAAGACTGTGATTTGTCACTCCGTATGACGGAGAGGTATCACTGGGCCCACTCGGTAATGCATTATCATAATGAGCTCAAGGTGACCAAGTGTCTGGTCACGGGATCATGCATTACGGTACGAGTAAAGTGACTTGCCGGTAACGAGATTGAACGAGGTATTGGGATACCGACGATCGAATCTCGGGCAAGTAACATACCGATTGACAAAGGGAATTGTATACGGGGTTGCTTGAATCCTCGACTTCGTGGTTCATCCGATGAGATCATCGCGGAGCATGTGGGAGCCAACATGGGTATCCAGATCCCGCTGTTGGTTATTGACCGGAGAGTCGTCTCGGTCATGTCTGCATGTCTCCCGAACCCGTAGGGTCTACACACTTAAGGTTCGGTGACGCTAGGGTTATAGGGATATGTATATGCAGTAACCTGAATGTTGTTCAAAGTCCCGGATGAGATCCCGGACGTCACGAGGAGTTCCGGAATGGTCCGGAGGTAAAGAATTATATATAGGAAGTGCTATTTCGGCCATCGGGACAAGTTTCGGGGTTATCGGTATTGTACCGGGACCACCGGAAGGGTCCCGGGGGTCCACCGGGTGGGGCCACCTGCCCCGGGGGGGGCACATGGGCTGTAGGGGGTGTGCCTTGGCCTACATGGGCCAAGGGCACCAGCCCCAAGAGGCCCATGCGCCTAGGGTTTCAAAGGGGAAGAGTCCCACAAGGGGAAGGCACCCCCTAGGTGCCTTGGGGGGGAGGGAATCCTCCCTTGTCCGCCGCCCCCCTAGGAGATTGGATCTCCTAGGGCCGGCGCCCCCCCTAGGCCCCCTATATATAGTGAGGGAAGGAGGGCCACTTGATCCACGCCTTTGGTTGCCTCCTTCTCCCTCTCCAACACCCCTCCTCCTCCATAGAGCTTAGCGAAGCCCTGCCGGAGTACTGTAGCTCCACCACAACCACGCCGTCGTGCTGCTGCTGGAGCCATCTTCCTCAACCTCTCCTTCCCCCTTGCTGGATCAAGAAGAAGGAGACGTTACGCTGACCGTACGTGTGTTGAACGCGGAGGTGCCGTCCGTTCGGCGCTAGGATCTCCGGTGATTTGGATCACGTCGTGTACGACTACCTCATCCCCATTCTTTGAACGCTTCCGCTCGCGATCTACAAAGGTATGTAGATACATCCGATCACTCGTTGCTAGATTAACTCATAGATGGATCTTGGTGAAACCGTAGGAAAATTTTTGTTTTCTGCAACGTTCCCCAACAGTGGCATCATGAGCTAGGTCTATGCGTAGTTCTTCTTGCGCGAGTAGAACACAATTTGTTGTGGGCGTAGATGTTGTCAACTTTCTTGCCGCTACTAGTCTTATCTTGCTTCAGCAGTATTGTGGGATGAAGCGGCCCGGACTAACCTTACACGTACGCTTACGTGAGACCGGTTCCACCGACTAACATGCACTAGTTGCATAAGGTGGCTAGCGGGTGTCTGTCTCTCCCACTTTAGTTGGAGCGGATTCGATGAAAAGGGTCCTTATGAAGGGTAAATAGAAGTTGACAAATCACATTGTGGCTTTCACGTAGGTAAGAAAACGTTCTTGCTAGAACCCTATTTCAGCCACGTAAAACTTGCAACAACAATTAGAGGACGTCTAACTTGTTTTTGCAGCAAGTGCTTTGTGATATGATATGGCCAAAGTTGTGATGAATGATGAATGACATATATGTGATGTATGAGATGTTCATGCTATTGTAATAGGAATCACGACTTGCATGTCGATGAGTATGACAACCGGCAGGAGCCATAGGAGTTGTCTTTATTTTTGTATGACCTGCGTGTCATTGAGAAACGCCATGTAAATTACTTTACTTTATTGCTAAACGCGTTAGCCATAGTAGTAGAAGTAATAGTTGGCGAGCAACTTCATGGAGACACGATGATGGAGATCATGATGATGGAGATCATGGTGTCAAGCCGGTGACATGATGATCATGGAGCCCCAAGATGGAGATCAATGGAGCTATGTGATATTGGCCATATCATGTCACTATTATTATTTGATTACATGCGATGTTTATCATGTTTTGTATCTTGTTTACTTAGAACGACGGTAGTAAATAAGATGATCCCTCATAATAATTTCAAGAAAGTGTCCCCCCTAACTGTGCACCATTGCGACAGTTCGTTGTTTCGAAGCACCACGTGATGATCGGGTGTGATAGATTCTAACGTTCACATACAACAGGTGTAAGACAGATTTACACATGCAAACACTTAGGTTGACTTGATGAGCCTAGCATGTGTACAGACATGGCCTCGGAACACAGAAGACCGAAAGGTCGAGCATGAGTCATATAGAAGATACGATCAACATGAAGATGTTCACCGACGTTGACTAGTCTGTCTCACGTGATGATCGGACACGGCCTAGTTGACTCGGATCATGTTATACTTAGATGACTAGAAGAGGGATGTCTATCTAAGTGGGAGTTCATTGAATAATTTGATTAGATGAACTTTATTATCATGAACTTAGTCTAAAATCTTTACAATATGTCTTGTAGATCAAATGGCCAACGTAGTCCTCAACTTCAACGCGTTCCTAGAGAAAACCAAGCTGAAAGACGATGGCAGCAACTATACGGACTAGGTCCGAAACCTGAGGATCATCATCATAGCTGCCAAGAAAGAATATGTCCTACAAGCACCACTAGGTGATCCACCCGTTCCACAGAACCAAGACGTTATGAACGCTTGGCAGACACGTGCTGATGACTACTTCCTAGTTCAGTGCGGCATGCTTTACAGCTTAGAGCCGGGGCTCCAAAAGCGTTTTGAGAGACATGGAACATATGAGATGTTCGAAGAGCTGAAAATGGCTTTTCAAGCTCATGCCCGGATCGAGAGATATGAAGTCTCCGACAAATTCTTCAGCTGTAAGATGGAGGAAAATAGTTCTGTCAGCGAGCACATACTCACTATGTCTGGGTTACATAACCGCTTGACTCAGCTGGGAGTTAATCTCCCGGATGACGCGGTCATTGAAAGAATCCTCCAGTCGCTTCCACCGAGCTACAAGAGCTTTGTGATGAACTTCAATATGAAGGGGATGGAAAAGACCATTCCTGAGGTATTTGCAATGCTGAAATCAGTAGAGGTAGAAGTCAAGAAGGAACATCAAGTGTTGATGGTGAATAAAACCACTAAGTTCAAGAAGGGAAAGGTAAGAAAGCCTTCAAGAAGGACGACAAGGGAGTTGCCGCGCCCGGCAAGCAAGCTGTCGGGAAGAAGCCAAAGAATGGACCCAAGCCCAAGACTGAGTGCTTTTATTGCAAGGGAAGTGGTCACTGGAAGCGGAATTGCCCCAAATACTTAGCGGACAAGAAGGCCGGCAAAACGAAAGGTATGTGTGACATACATGTAATTGATGTGTACCTTACCAGTACTCGTAGTAGCTCTTGGGTATTTGATACCGGTGCAGTTGCTCACATTTGTAACTCAAAGCAGGAGCTGCAGAATAAGCGGAGACTGGCGAAGGACGAGGTGACGATGCGAGTCGTGAATGGTTCCAAGGTCGATGATCGCCGTCGGCACGCTGCCTCTTTATTTACCTACGGGATTAGTTTTAAACCTCAATAATTGTTATTTAGTGCCAGCTTTGAGCATGAACATTGTATCGGGATCTCGTTTAATTCGAGATGGCTACTCATTTAAATCCGAGAATAATGGTTGTTCTATTTATATGAGAGATATGTTTTATGGTCATGCTCCAATGGTGAATAGTTTATTCTTAATGAATCTCGAGCGTAATGTTACACATGTTCATAGTGTGAATACCAAAAGATGTAAGGTTGATAATGATAGTCCCACATACTTGTGGCACTGCCGCCTTGGTCACATAGGTGTCAAACGCATGAAGAAGCTCCATGCAAATGGACTTTTAGAGTCTCTTGATTATGAATCATTTGACACGTGCGAACCATGCCTCATGGGTAAAATGCCCAAGACTCCGTTCTCAGGAACAATGGAGCGAGCAACCAACCTATTGGAAATCATACATACTGATGTGTGCAGTCCAATGAGCGTTGAGGCTCGCGGTGGCTATCATTATGTTCTCACCCTCACTGATGACTTGAGTAGATATGGGTATGTCTACTTAATGAAACACAAGTCTGAAACCTTTGAAAAGTTCAAGGAATTTCAGAATGAGGTTGAGAATCAACGTGAAAGGAAAATCAAGTTCCTACGATCAGATCGTGGAGGAGAATACTTGAGTCACGAATTTGGCACACACTTAAGAAAATGTGGAATAGTTTCACAACTCACGCCGCCTGGAACACCTCAGCGTAATGGTGTGTCCGAACGTCGTAATCACACTCTATTAGATATGGTGCGATATATGATGTCTCTTACCGATTGACCGCTATCTTTTTGGGGCTATGCTTTAGAGACTGCCGCATTCACTTTAAATAGGGCTCCGTCGAAATCCGTTGAGACGACACCGTTTGAATTATGGTTTGGGAAGAAACCTAAGCTGTCGTTTCTAAAAGTTTGGGGATGCGATGCTTATGTCAAGAAACTTCAACCTGAAAAGCTCGAACCCAAGTTGGAAAAATGCGTCTTCATAGGATACCCTAAAGAAACTATTGGGTATACCTTCTACCTCAGATCCGAAGGCAAGATCTTTGTTGCCAAGAATGGATCCTTTCTAGAGAAAGAGTTTCTCTCGAAAGAAGTAAGTGGGAGGAAAGTAGAACTTGATGAAGTGTTACCTCTTGAACTGGAAAATGGCGCAACTCAAGAAAATGTTCCTGAGGTGCCTGCACCGACTAGAGAGGAAGTTAATGATGATGATCATGAAACTTTGGATCAAGTTGCTACTGAACTTCGAAGGTCCACAAGGACACGTTCCGCACCAGAGTGGTACGGCAACCCTGTCTTGGAAATCATGTTGTTAGACAACGGTGAACCTTCGAACTATGAAGAAGCAATGGCGGGCCCGGATTCCGACAAATGGCTAGAATCCATGAAATCCGAGATAGGATCCATGTATGAAAACGAAGTATGGACTTTGATTGACTTGCCCGATGATCGGCGAGCCATAGAAAATAAATGGATCTTTAAGAAGAAGACAGACGCGGATGGTAATGTGACCATCTATAAAGCTCGGCTTGTCGCTAAGGGTTATCGACAAGTTCAAGGGGTTGACTACGATGAGACTTTATCACCGGTAGCGAAGCTAAAGTCCGTCCTAATCATGTTAGCAATTGCCGCATTCTACGATTATGAAATATGGCAAATGGACGTCAAAACGGCATTCCTTAATGGTTTCCTTAAGGAAGAATTGTATATGATGCAGCCGGAAGGTTTTGTCGATCCTAAGAATGCTAACAAGGTGTGCAAGCTCCAACGCTCGATTTATGGGCTGGTGCAAGCATCTCGGAGTTGGAACATTCGCTTTGATGAGATGATCAAAGCGTTTGGGTTTACGCAGACTTATGGAGAAGCCTGCGTTTACAAGAAAGTGAGTGGGAGCTCTGTAGCATTTCTCATATTATATGTAGATGACATACTTTTGATGGGAAATAATATAGAACTCTTGGACAGCATTAAGGCCTACTTGAATAAGAGTTTTTCAATGAAGGACCTTGGAGAAGCTGCTTATATATTAGGCATCAAAATCTATAGAGATAGATCGAGACGCCTCATAGGTCTTTCACAAAGCACATACCTTGATAAGATATTGAATAAGTTCAATATGGATCAGTCCAAGAAGGGGTTCTTACCTGTGTTACAAGGTGTGAAATTGAGCTCAGCTCAATGTCCGACCACGACAGAAGATATAGAAGAGATGAGCGTCATACCCTATGCCTCAGCCATAGGTTCTACTATGTATGCCATGCTGTGTACCAGATCTGATGTAAACCTTGCCGTAAGTTTGGTAGGAAGGTACCAAAGTAATCCCGACAAGGAACACTGGACAGCGGTCAAGAATATCCTGAAGTACCTGAAAAGGACTAAGGAATATCCTGAAGTACCTGAAAAGGACTAAGGAAATGTTTCTCGTTTATGGAGGTGACGAAGAGCTCGTCGTAAAGGGTTACGTCGACGCTAGCTTCGACACAGATCTGGATGACTCTAAGTCACAAACCAGATACGTGTATATTTTGAATGGTGGGGCAGTAAGCAGGTGCAGTTGCAAGCAGAGCGTCGTGGCGGGATCTACATGTGAAGCGGAGTACATGGCAGCCTCGGAGGCAGCACATGAAGCAATATGGGTGAAGGAGTTCATCACCGACCTAGGAGTCATACCCAATGCGTCGGGGCTAATCAAACTCTTCTGTGACAACACTGGAGCTATTGCACTTGACAAGGAGCCCAGGTTTCACAAGAAGACAAGGCACATCAAGCGTCGCTTCAACTCCATTCGTGAAGTACATACGGACCTGAATGTAGCAGATCCGTTGACTAAACCTCTCCCTAGAGCAAAACATGATCAACACCAGAATTCCATGGGTGTTCGATTCATCACAATGTAACTAGATTATTGACTCTAGTGCAAGTGGGAGGCTGTTGGAAATATGCCCTAGAGGCAATAATAAAAGCATTATTATTATATTTCCTTGTTCATTATAATTGTCTTTATTCATGCTATAATTGTGTTAGCCGGAAATCGTAATACATGTGTGAATAACAGACACCAACATGTCCCTAGTAAGCCTCTAGTTGACTAGCTCGTTGATCAACAAATAGTCAAGGTTTCCTGACTATGGACATTGGATGTCATTGATAACGAGATCACATCATTAGGAGAATGATGTGATGGACAAGACCCAATCCTAAACATAGCATAAAGATCGTATAGTTCGTTTGCTAGAGTTTTTCCAATGTCAAGTATATTTTCCTTAGACCATGAGATCGTGTAACTCCTGGATACCGTAGGAGTGCTTTGGGTATACCAAAGTCACAACGTAACTGGGTGACTATAAAGGTAGACTACGGGTATCTCCAAAAGTGTCTATTGGGTTGACACGGATCAAGACTGGGATTTGTCACTCCGTATGACGGAGAGGTATCACTGGGTCCACTCGGTAATGCATCATCATAATGAGCTCAAAGTGACCAAGTGTCTGGTCACGGGATCATGCATTACAGTACGAGTAAAGTGACTTGCCGGTAACGAGATTGAACGAGGTATTGGCATACCGACGATCGAATCTCGGGCAAGTAACATACCGATTGACAAAGGGAATTGTATACGGGGTTGCTTGAATCCTCGACTTCGTGGTTCATCCGATGAGATCATCGCGGAGCATGTGGGAGCTAACATGGGTATCCAGATCCCGCTGTTGGTTATTGACCGGAGAGTCGTCTCGGTCATGTCTGCATGTCTCCCGAACCCGTAGGGTCTACACACTTAAGGTTCGGTGACGCTAGGGGTATAGGGATATGTATATGCAGTAACCCGAATGTTGTTCGGAGTCCCGGATGAGATCCTGGACGTCACGAGGAGTTCCAGAATGGTCCGGAGGTAAAGAATTATATATAGGAAGTGCTATTTCGGCCATCGGGACAAGTTTCGGGGTTATCGGTATTGTACCGGTACCACCGGAAGGGTCCCGGGGGTCCACCGGGTGGGGCCACCTGCCCCGGGGGGGCCACATGGGCTGTAGGGGGTGCGCCTTGGCCTACATGGGCCAAGGGCACCAGCCCCAAGAGGCCCATGCGCCTAGGGTTTCAAAGGGGAAGAGTCCCACAAGGGGAAGGCACCCCCTAGGTGCCTTGGGGGGGAGGGACTCCTCCCTTGGCCACCGCCCCCTAGGAGATTGGATCTCCTAGGGCCGGCGCCCCCCTAGGCCCCCTATATATAGTGAGGGAAGGAGGGCCTCTTGATCCACGCCTTTGGTTGCCTCCTTCTCCCTCTCCAACACCCCTCCTCCTCCATAGAGCTTAGCGAAGCCCTGCCGGAGTACTGCAGCTCCACCACCACCACGCCGTCGTGCTGCTGCTGGAGCCATCTTCCTCAACCTCTCCTTCCCCTTGCTGGATCAAGAAGAAGGAGACGTTACGCTGACCGTACGTGTGTTGAACGCGGAGGTGCCGTCCGTTCGGCGCTAGGATCTCCGGTGATTTGGATCACGTCGTGTACGACTACCTCATCCCCGTTCTTTGAACGCTTCCGCTCGCGATCTACAAAGGTATGTAGATACATCCGATCACTCGTTGATAGATTAACTCATAGATGGATCTTGGTGAAACCGTAGGAAATTTTTTGTTTTCTGCAACGTTCCCCAACAGGGCGCCCCCTAGGGTGGGCCTTAGGCCCATCTGAGCCTAGGGTTTCCCCTTCTCCTCCTAGCTGCGCCCTTGGGCCTTGTGGGAGGCGCACTAGCCCACTCAGGGGCTGGTCCCTTACCACTCTTGGCCCATGCAAGCCTCTGGGGCTGGTGGCCCCACTTGGTGGACCCCCGGGACCCTCCCGGTGGTCCCGGTACGTTACCGATAAAACCCGAAACTTTTCCGGTGACCAAAACAGGACTTCCCATATATAAATCTTTACCTCCGGACCATTCCGGAACTACTCGTGACGTACGGGATCTCATCCGGGACTCCGAACAACATTCGGTAACCACATACAAACTTCCTTTATAACCCTAGCGTCATCTAACCTTAAGTGTGTAGACCCTACGGGTTCGGGAACCATGCAGACATGACCGAGACGTTCTCCGGTCAATAACCAACACCAGGATCTAGATACCCATGTTGGTTCCTACATGTTCCACGATGATCTCATCGGATGAACCACGATGTCGAGGATTCGATCAATCCCGTATACAATTCCCTTTGTCGAGCGGTACGATACTTGCCCGAGATTTGATCGTCGGTATCCCGATACCTTGTTCAATCTCGTTACTGGCAAGTCTCTTTTACTCGTTCCGTAACACATCATCCCGTGATCAACTCCTTGATCACATTGTGCACATTATGATGATGTCCTACCGAGTGGGCCCAGAGATACCTCTCCGTCACACGAAGTGACAAATCCCAGTCTCGATTCGTGCCAACGCAATAGACACTTTCGGAGATACCTATAGTGTACCTTTATAGCCACCCAGTTACATTGTGACGTTTGGCACACCCAAAGTATTCCTACAGTATCCGAGAGTTGCACAATCTCATGGTCTAAGGAAATGATACTTTACATTAGAAAAAGCTTTAGCATATGAACTACACGATCTTTGTGCTAGGCTTAGGATTGGGTTTTGTCCATCACATCATTCTCCTAATGATGTGATCTCGTTATCAACGACATCCAATGTCCATGGTCAGGAAACCGTAACCATCTATTAATCAACGAGCTAGTCAACTAGAGGCTTACTAGGGACATGGTGTTGTCTATGTATCCACACATGTATCTGAGTTTCCTATCAATACAATTATAGCATGGATAATAAACGATTATCATGAACAAGGAAATATAATAATAACCAATTTATTATTGCCTCTAGGGCATATTTCCAACAGTCTCCCACTTGCACTAGAGTCAATAATCCAGTTCACATCGCTATGTGACTAACACTCAAGGTCACATCCCCATGTGACTAACACCCAAAGAGTTTACTAGAGTCAATAATCTAGTTCACATTACCATGTGATTAACACTCGATGAGTTCTGGGTTTGATCATGTTATGCTTGTGAGAGATGTTATAGTCAACGGGTCTGAATCTTTCAGATCTGTATGTACTTCGCAAATTTCTATGTCATCTTGTAGATGCAACTACTACGCTACATTTGGAGCTATTCCAAATAACTGTTCTACTATACGAATCCAGTTTACTACTCAGAATAATCTGGATTAATGTCAAAGTTTGCATTGGCGTAACCCTTTACGACGAACTCTTTTACCACCTCCATAATCGAGAAAATTCCTTAGTCCACTAGTTACTAAGGATAACTTTGACCGCTATCTTGTGATCCATTCTTGGATCACTCTTGTACCCCTTGACTGACTCATGGCAAGGCACATTTCAGGTGCGGTACACAACATATCATATTGTAGGGCCTATGTCTTAAGCATAGGGGACGACCTTCGTCCTTTCTCTCTATTCTGCCGTGGTCGAGCTTTAAGTCTTAACTTCATACCTTACAACTCAGGTAAGAACTCCTTCTTTGACTGATCCATCTTGAACACCTTCAAGATCATGTCAAGGTATGTGCTCATTTGAAAGTACCATTAAGCGTTTTGATCTATCCTTATAGATCTTGATGCTCAATGTTCAAGTAGCTTAATCCAGGCTTTCCATTGAAAAACACTTTCCAAATAACCCTATATGCTTTCCAGAAATTCTACGTCATTTCTGATCAACAATATGTCAACAACATATATTCATCAGAAATTCTATAGTTCTCCCACTCACTTCTTTGGAAATACAAGTTTCTCATAAACTTTGTATACGCCCAAAATCTTTGATCATCTCATCAAAGCATACATTCCAACTCCGAGATGCTTACTCCAGTCCTTAGAAGGATAGCTGGAGCTTTGCATACTTATTAGCATCTTTTAGGATTGACAAAACCTTCTGTTTGTATCACATACAACCTTTCCTCAAGAAAATCATCGAGGAAACAATGTTTTTTTTTGACATCCTATCTGCAAGATTTCATAAATAATGCAGTAATCGCTAATATAATTCCAACAGACTTTTAGCATCGCTACGAGTGAGAAAGTCTCATCGTAGTCAACTCCTTGAACTTGTCGGAAAACGTCTTAACGACAAGTCGAGCTTTCTTGATGGTGATACTTACCATCATTGTCCGTCTTCCTTTTAAAATCCATCTGTACTCAACAGCCTCACGACCATCAAGTAGTTCTTCCAAAGTCTACACTTTGTCTTCATATATGGATCCTCTCTCGGATTATATGGCCTCGAGCCATTTATCGGAATCCGGACCCACCATCTCTTCTCCATGGCTCGTAGGTTCATTGTTGTCTAGCAACATGTCTTCCGAGACAGGATTATGTACCACTCTGAAGTAGTATGCATCCTTGTCATCCCAGGAGGTTTGGTAGTGACTTGATCTGAAGTTTCATGATCACTATCATAAGCTTCCACTTCAATTGGTGTAGGTGCCACAGGAACAACTCCCTGTGCCCTGCCACACACTAGTTGAAGAGACGGTTCAATAACCTCATCAATTCTCCACCATCCTCCCACTCAATTCTTTCGAGAGAAACTTTTCCTCGAGAAAGGACCCGATTCTAGAAACAATCCCTTATTGCTTTCGGATCTGAGACAGGAGGTATACCCAACTGTTTCGGGTGTCCTATGAAGATGCATTCATCCACTTTGGGTTCGAGCTTATCAGCCTGAAACTTTTTCACATAAGCATCGCAGCCCCAAACTTTTAAGAAATGACAGCTTAGGTTTCTCTAAACCATAGTTCGTACGGTGTCATCTCATCGGAATTACGTGGTGCCCTATTTAAAGTGAATGTGGTTGTCTCTAATGCCTAACCCATAAACTATCATGGTAATTCGATAAGAGACATCATAGTATGCATCATATCCAATAGGGTGCAGTTATGATGTTCGGACACACCATCACCCTATGGTGTTCCAGGATGTATCGGTTGTGAAACAATTTCCACAATGTCTTAATTATGTGCCAAACTCGTAATTCAGATATCCATCTCTATGATCATATCATAGATCTTTTATCCTCTTGTCACAACGATCTTTCAACTTCACCCTGAAATTACTTGAACCTTTCAAGAATTCAGACTCGTGGTTCATCAAGTAAATATACTCAACATCTACTCAAATCATCTGTGAAATAAGAACATAACGATATCCACTACACGCCTCAGCACTCATTGGACTGCACACATAAAAAATGTATTACTTCCAACAAGTTGCTTTCTAGTTCCATTTTACTGAAAATGAGGCTTTCAGTCATCTTGCCCATGTGGTATGATTTGCATGTCTCAAGTGATTCAAAATCAAGTGAGTCAAAACGGTCCATTTGCATGGAGTTTCTTCATGCATATACACCAATAGACATGGTTCGCATGTCTCAAACTTTTCAAAAATGAGTGAGCCCAAAGATCCATCAACATGGAGCTTCTTCATGCGTTTTATACCGATAGGACTTACGTGGCAGTGCCACAAGTAGGTGGTACTATCATTACTATCTTATATCTTTTGGCATGAACATGTGTATCACTACGATCGAGATTCAATGAACCATTCATTTTAGGTGCAAGACCATTGAAGGTATTATTCAAATAAACAGAGTAACCATTATTCTCCTTAAATGAATAACCGTAATGCGATAGACGTAATCCAATCATGTCTATGTTCAACGCAAACACCAAATAACAATTATTTAGGTTTTAATACCAATCTCGATGGTAGAGGGAGCGTACGATATTTGATCAACCTTGGAAATACTTCCAACACATATCGTCATCTCACCTTTTAGCTAGTCTCCGTTTATTCCGTAGCTTTTATTTCGAGTTACTAACACTTAGCAACCGAACCGGTATCTAATACCCTAGTGCTACTAGGAGTACTAGTAAAGTACACATCAACACAATGTATATCCAATATACTTCTATCGACCTTGCCAACCTTCTAATCTACCAAGTATCTAGGGTAATTATGCTCCAGTGGCTGTTCCCCTTATTACAGATGCACTTAGTCTCGGGTTTGGGTTCAACCTTGGGTTTCTTCACTCGAGCAGAAGCTGAATGGCCGTTTCATGAAGTATCCCTTCTTGCCCTTGCCCTTCTTGAAACTAGTGGTTTCACCAACCATCAACAATTGATGCTCCTTCTTGATTTCTACTTTTGTGGTGTCAAACATCACGAATATCTCAAAGATCATCATATATGTCCTCGATATGTTATAGTTCATCACGAAGCTCTAGCAGCTTGGTGGTAATGACTTTGGAGAAACATCATTATCTCATCTGGAAGATCAACTCCCACTTGATTCAAATGATTGTCGTACTCATACAATCTGAGCACAAGCTCAACAATTGAGCTTTTCTCCCTTAGTTTGTAGGCTAAGAAAATCGTCGGAGGTCTTATACCTCTTGACGTGGGCACGAGCCTGAAATCCCAATTTCAGCCCTCGAAACATCTCATATGTTTCGCGATGTTTCAAAACCGTCTTCGGTGCCTCAACTCTAAACCGTTTAACTGAACTATCACGTAGTTATCAAAACGTGTATGTCAGATGTTTGCAACATCCATAGACAACGTTCGAGGTTTAGCACACTGAGCGGTGCATTAAGGACATAAGCCTTCTATGAAGCAATGAGGACAATTCTCAGTTTACGGACCTAGTCCGCATAATTGTTACTATCAACTTTCAACTAAATTTTCTCTAGGAACATATCTAAACAGTAGAACTGAAGCGCGAGCTACGACATAATTTGCGAAGACCTTTTGACTATGTTCAGGATAATTAAGTTCATCTTATGAACTCCCACTCAGATAGACATCCATCTAGTCATCTAAGTGATTACATGATCCGACTCAACTAGGCCATGTCCGATCATCACGTGAGACGGACTAGTCAACATCGGTGAACATCGTCATGTTGATCGTATCTACCATACAACTCATGCTCGACCTTTCGGTCTCTTGTGTTCCGAGGCCATGTCTGTACATGCTAGGCTCGTCAAGTTAACCTAAGTGTTTCGCATGTGTTCCGAGGCCATATCTGTACATGCTAGGCTCGTCAACACCCGTTGTATTCGAACGTAAGAATCTATCACACCCGATCATCACGTGGTGCTTCGAAACGACAAACTTTTGCAACGGTGCACAGTTAGGGAGAACACTTTCTTGAAATTTTAATGAGGGATCATCTTATTTACTACCGTCGTTCTAAGCAAATAAGATGTATAAACATGATAAACATCACATGCAATCAAATAGTGACATGATATGGCCAATATCATATTGCTCCTTTTGATCTCCATCTTCGGGGCTCCATGATCATCATCGTCACGGGCATGACACCATGATCTCCATCATCGTGTCTCCATGAAGTTGTCTCGCCAACTTATTACTTCTACTACTATGGCTACCGATTAGCAATAAAGTAAAGTAATTACATGGCGTTGTTCAATGACACGCAGGTCATACAATAAATAAAGACAACTCCTATGGCTCCTGCCGGTTGTCATACTCATTGACATGCAAGTCGTGATTCCTATTACAAGAACATGATCAATCTCATACATCACATATATCATTCATCACATCCTTTGGCCATATCACATCACATAGCATACCCTGCAAAAACAAGTTAGACGTCCTCTAATTGTTGTTTGCATGTTTTACGTGGCTGCTATGGGTTTCTAGCAAGAACGCTTCTTACCTACGCAAAACCACAACGTGATATGCCAATTGCTATTTACCCTCCATAAGGACCCTTTTCATCGAATCCGATCCGACTAAAGTGGGAGAGACAGGCACCCGCTAGCCACCTTATGCAACTAGTGCATGTTTGTCGGTGGAACCGGTCTCACGTAAGCGTACGTGTAAGGTTGGTCCGGGCCGCTTCATCCCACAATGCCGCCGAATCAAGATAAGACTAGTAACGGTAAGATAATTGACAATATCGACGCCCACAACTACTTTGTGTTCTACTCGTGCATAGTAACTACGCATAGACCTAGCTCATGATGCCACTGTTGGGTAACGTAGCAGAAATTCAAAATTTTCCTACGTGTCACCAAGATCTATCTATGGAGAGACCAGCAATGAGGGGAAGGAGAGTGCATCTACATACCCTTGTAGATTGCTAAGCGGAAGCGTTCAAGTGAACGGGGTTGATGGAGTCGTACTCGTCGTGATCCAAATCACCGATGATCCTAGCGCCGAACGGACGGCACCTCCGCGTTCAACACACGTACGGAGCAGCGACGTCTCCTCCTTCTTGATCCAGCAAGGGGGGAGGAGAGGTTGATGGAGATCCAGCAGCACGACGGCATGGTGGTGGAAGTAGCGGGATTCCAATAGGGCTTCGCCAAGCGCTGCG
>NC_041392.1:3860025-3882684 GCF_002162155.2 Triticum dicoccoides
GATGGAGATCCAGCAGCACGACGGCATGGTGGTGGAAGTAGCGGGATTCCAACAGGGCTTCGCCAAGCGCTGCGGGAGGAGGGAGATGTGTCACGGGAGGGAGAGGGAGGCGCCAGGGCTTAGATACGGCTGCCCTCCCTCCCCCCCACTATATATAGGGCCAAGGGAGAGGGGGGGGGGGGCGCAGCCTTGGCCCTTCCTCCAAGGAAGGGTGCGGCTAGGGAGGAGTCCCTCCTCCCCAAGGCACCTCGGAGGTGCCTTCCCCCTTTAGGACTCTTCCTTTCCTTATCTCTTGGCGCATGGGCCTCTTGGGGCTGGTGCCCTTGGCCCATATAGGCCAAGGTGCACACCCCTACAGCCCATGTGGCCCCCCGGGGCAGGTGGCCCCACCCGGTGGACCCCCGGACCCCTTTCGGCACTCCCGGTACAATACGATAATGCGCGAAACTTTTCCGGCGACCAAAACAAGACTTCCCATATATAAATCTTTACCTCCGGACCATTCCGGAACTCCTGTGACATCCTGGATCTCATCCGGGACTCCGAACAACATTCGGGTTACCGCATACTAATATCTCTATAACCCTAGCGTCACCGAACCTTAAGTGTGTAGATCCTACGGGTTCGGGAAGCATGTAGACATGACCGAGACGTTCTCCGGTCAATAACCAACAGCGGGATCTGGATACCCATGTTGGTTCCCACATGTTCCACGATGATCTCATCGGATGAACCACGATGTCAAGGACTTAATCAATCCCGTATGCAATTCCCTTTGTCTATCGGTACGATACTTGCCCGAGATTTGATCGTCGGTATCCCGATACCTTGTTCAATCTCGTTACCGGCAAGTCTCTTTACTCGTTCCGTAACACATCATCCCGTGATCAACTCCTTGATCACATTGTGCACATTATGATGATGTCCTACCGAATGGGCCCAGAGATACCTCTCCGCTTACACGGAGTGACAAATCCCAGTCTCGATTCGTGCCAACCCAACAGACACTTTTGGAGATACCTGTAGTGTACCTTTATAGCCACCCAGTTACGTTGTGACGTTTGGCGCACCCAAAGTATTCCTACGGTATCCGGGAGTTGCACAATCTCATGGTCTAAGGAAATGATACTTGACATTAGAAAAGCTTTAGCATACGAACTACATGATCTTGTGCTAGGCTTAGGATTGGGTCTTGTCCATCACATCATTCTCCTAATGATGTGATCCCGTTATCAACGACATCCAATGTCCATGGTCAGGAAACCGTAACCATCTATTGATCAACGAGCTAGTCAACTAGAGGCTTACTAGGGACATGGTGTCGTCTATGTATCCACACATGTATCTGAGTTTCCTATCAATACAATTATAGCATGGATAATAAACGATTATCATGAACAAGGAAATATAATAATAACCAATTTATTATTGCCTCTAGGGCATATTTCCAACAGGTGCAATAATATTGTTCTCTGTCTGTATTGTATTCCCTTTCTTGCATCGTTGGTGTTTCTTTATTGGATACATTGTCCTTTGGCGTTATATGGTTTTGTTATCCTTTTTTGGTTTTGATCATTTTGTGACTGCAGATGACGATAAAGACTAAAAAATGGTTTGTGCACATTGGCATTACTATAGAGGGATCAACAAGGGGCCCATCTAGTGTGCTGACTTGGTGGTGTTCGATACAAAATTTGGTTTCTATTCATGCTACATTCCTCTCTACATAACTTCTCACAACCAATTGTTGTCTGCTACCTCTTGAGCTTGCGTTGGATTTCCCCGAATAGGAGAGGATGATGCAGCAAAGTAGCGTAAGTATTTCCCTCAGTTTTTGAGAACCAAGGTATCAATCCAGTAGGAGGCTACGCGCGAGTCCCTCGTACCTACACAAAACAATAGCTCAACGCAACCAACACGATTAGGGGTTGTCAATCCCTGCACGGTCACTTACGAGAGTGAGATATGATAGAGATGATAGATAATATTTTTTGGTATTTTTGATATAAAGATGCAAGGTAAAATAAAAGGCAAAAGTAAAAAAGCAAAGCAATAATAAAGTGGTTGGAGATTGGTATGATGAGAATAGACCCGGGGGCCATATGTTTCACTAGTGGCTTCTCTCAAGAGCATAAGTATTTCTACGGTGGGTGAACAAATTACTGTTGAGCAATTGACAGAATTGAGCATAGTTATGAGAATATCTAGGTATGATCATGTATATAGGCATCACGTTCGAGACAAGTAGACCGACTCCTCCCTGCATCTACTACTATTACTCCACTCATCGACCGCTATCCAGCATGCATCTAGAGTATTAAGTTCAAGAAAACAGAGTAACGCCTTAATCAAGATGACATGATGTAGAGGAATAAATTCATGCAATATGATAAATACCCCATCTTGTTATCCTCGACGGCAACAATACAATACGTGCCTTGTTGCCCTTTCTATCACTGGGTAAGGACACCGCAAGATTGAACCCAAAGCTAAGCACTTCTCCCATTGCAAGAAAAACCAATCTAGTAGGCCAAACCAAACTGATAATTCGAAGAGACTTGCAAAGATAACTAATCATACATAAAAGAATCCAGAGAAGATTCAAATATTTTTCATAGATAATCTTGATCATAAACCCACAATTCATCGGTCTCAACAAACACACCGCAAAAAGAAGATTACATCAAATAGATCTCCACGAGAGAGGGGGAGAACATTGTATTGAGATCCAAAAAGAGAGAAGAATCCATCTAGCTACTAACTATGGACCCAAAGGTCTGAGGTAAACTACTCACACTTCATTGGAGAGGCTATGATGATGATGTAGAAGCCCTCCGTGATGGATGCCCCCTCCGGCGGAGCTCCGGAACAGGCCCCAAGATGGGATCTCGTGGGTACAGAAGGTTGCGGCGGTGGAATTAGGTTTTTGGCTCTGTTTCTGATCGTTTGGGGGTACGTAGGTATATATAGGAGGAAGGAGTACGTCGGTGGAGCTTCGAGGGGCCCACGAGGGAGGGGGCGCGCCCTAGGGGGGGGGGGCGCCCTCCACCCTCGTGACCGCCTCGTGGCTTTCTTGACGGAGGGTCCAAGTCCCCTGGATCTTATCTGATGAGAAAATCACGTTCCCAAAGGTTTCATTCCGTTTGGACTCCGTTTGATATTCTGTTTCTTCGAAACACTGAAATAGGCAAAAAAAAGCAATTCTGGGCTGGGCCTCCGGTTAATAGGTTAGTCCCAAAAGTAATATAAAAGTGGAAAATAAAGCCCAATATAGTCCAAAATAGTAGGTAATATAGCATGGAGCAATCAAAAATTATAGATACGTTGGAGACGTATCTGGCATCCCCAAGCTTAATTCCTGCTCGTCCTCGAGTAGGTAAATGATAAAAAGAGAATTTTTGATGCGGAGTGCTACTTGGCATAATTTCAATGTAAATCTTCTCAATTGTGGTATGAATATTTAGATCCGAAAGATTCAAGACAAACGTTCATATTGACATAAAAATAATAATACTTCAAGCATACTAACAAAGCAATTATGTCTTCTCAAAGTAACATGGCCAAAGAAAGTTTATCCCTACAAAATCATATAGTTTAGTCATGCTCCATTTTCGTCACACAAGAATGCTCTCATCATGCACAACCCCAATGACAAGCCAAGCAATTGTTTCATAGTTTAATAATCTCAAACTCATAAACCTTCACGCCATACATGAGCGTGAGCCATGTATATAGCACTATGGGTGGAATAGAATATGATGATGGGGGTTATGTGGAGAAGACAAAAAAGGAGAAGATCTTACATCAACGAGGCTAATCAATAGGCTATGGAGATGCCCATCGATTGATGTTAATGCAAGGAGTAGGGATTGCCATGCAACAGATGCACCTGAGCTATAAATGTATGAAAGCTCAACAAAAGAAACTAAGTGGGTGTGCATCCAACTTGCTTGCTCACGAAGACCTAGGGCATTTGAGGAAGCCCATCGTTGGAATATACAAGCCAAGTTCTATAATGAAAGATTCCCACTAGTATATGAAAATGAAAAAACAACAGACTCTCTATCATGAAGATTATGGTGCTACTTTGAAGCACAAGTGTGGCAAAGGATAGTAACATTGTCCCCTCTCTCTTTTTCTCTCATTTTTTTTCTTTTTTTGGGCCTTCTTTTTTTCTTATGGCCTTACTTTTTTTATTCCTCACTTGGGACAATGCTCTAGAAAATGATGATCATCACACTTCTATTTATTTACAACTCAATGATTACAACTTGATACTAGAACAAAGTATGACTCTATATGAATGCCTCCGGTGGTGTACCGGGATATGCAATGAATCAAGAGTGACATGTATGAAAGAATTATAAATGGTGGCTTTGCCACAAATACTATGTCAACTACATGATCATGCTAAGCAATATGACAATGATGAATGTGTCATGATGAACGATATGGTGGAAAGTTGCATGGCAATATATCTCGGAATGGCTATGGAAATGCCATAATAGGTAGGTATGGTGGCTGTTTTGAGGAAGATATAAGGAGGTTTATGTGTGAAAGAGCATATTATATCACGGGGTTTGGATGCACCGGCGAAGTTTGCACCAACTCTCAATGTGAGAAAGGGCAATGCACGGTACCGAAGAGGCTAGCAATGATGGAAGGGTGAGAGTGCGTATAATCCATGGACTCAACATTAGTCATAAAGAACTCATATACTTATTGCAAAAATCGACAAGTCATAAAAAACCAAAGCATTACGCGCATGCTCCTAGGGGGATAGATTAGTAGGAAAAGACCATCGCTCGTCCCCGACCGCCACTCATAAGGAGGACAATCAAATAACACCTCATGTTTCAAATTTGTTATATAACGTTTACCATAAGTGCATGCTACGGGACTTGCTAACTTCAACACAAGCACTTCTCAAATTCACAATTACTCTACTAGCATGACTTTGATATTATCACCTCCATATCTCAAAATAATTATCAAGCATCAAACTTCTCTTAGTATTCAATGCACTCAAAAGAAAGTTTTACAAATCTTGAATACCAAGCATATTATTATTATTAAGCAAATTACCATGCTATTTAAGACTCTCAAAATAATCTAAGTGAAGCATGAGAGATCAATATTTTCTTTAAAATAAATCCACCACCGTGCTCTAAAATATATAAGTGAAGCACTAGAGCAAAACTATAAAGCTCAAAAGATATAAGTGAAGCACATATAGTATTCTATCAAATTCCAATTCATGTATGGCTCTCTCAAATGGTGTGTACAGCAAGGATGATTGTGGTAAACTAAAAAGCAAAGACTCGAATCATACAAGACGCTCCAAGCAAAACACATATCATGTGGTGAATAAAAATATAGCTCCAAGTAAAATTACCGATGGAAGTGGACGAAAGAGGGGATGCCTTCCGGGGCATCCCCAAGCTTTGAATTTTTGGTGTCCCTGGATTATCTTGGGGGTGCCATGGGCATCCCCAAGCTTAGGCTCTTGCCACTCCTTGTTCCATAATCCATCAGAAGAATTTACCCAAAACTTGAAAACTTCAAAACACAAAACTCAACAGAAATCTCATGAGCTCCGTTAGCGAAAGAAAACAAAAGACCACTTCAAGGTACTGTAATGAACTCATTCTTTATTTATATTGGTGTTAAACCTACTGTATTCCAACTTCTCTGTGGATTATAAACTATTTTACTAGCCATAGATTCATCAAAATAAGCAAACAACACACGAAAAACAGAATCTGTCAAAAACAGAACAGTCTGTAGTAATCTGTAACTAACGCAAACTTCTGGAACTCCAAAAAATCAGCACAAATAGGAAGACCTAGGAAATTTGTGTATTGATCAGCAGCAATTGGAATCACTATTTTATCACGTTCTGGTGATTTTTAACAATTGTTTTCGTGAACAGAAAGTTTCTGAAAATTACAGCAAGATCAAATAACTATCATCCAAGAAGTTCCTATAGGTTTAACTTGGCACAAACACTAATTAAAAGATAAAACCACATCTAAACAGAAGGTAGATGGATTATTTATTCCTAAACAGAAGCAAAAACAAAAAAACTAAAAATAAAATTGGGTTGCCTCCCAACAAGCGCTATCGATTAATGCCCCTAGCTAGGCATAAAAGCAAGGATAGATCTAGGTAGTACCATAGTAATAGGATAGATCGGTGGAACTCATTTCATATTCTCTACGTTCGGCAGAAAGTTTTCTTTGAGGCAAGCAAAAGTAATCAAAAGGGCTAAATTTAATAGGACAAAAGTCCCCAAGATCAATTTTAGGAGGTATAGGTTCCTCTTTCGGCCCTTCGTAATGCACAACCAATTCATCGTTATAAGCGTTCTTTTGACAGAACCTTGTGAGCCTACACTCAAGAGAGTATCCTAGCTCATTATTTCGAATAGCCAAATCATCATTAAGTTCAGAAATTCTATCAACTAAAATATTGGTTGGCACCTTTTTTCTAAGGTTTTCATTGAAAGCAACAAAGTCAAGAGATTGAAAACGCATAATTTCTTCTTGATCAAAGAGGATAGATTCTATGGGAGGACGGCCAGCGTCCACCCTATAATGCGCAAAGATTTCTTTGGCCTCTTTTATTATAAATCTGAATTCATGAGCCAAAAAGATTGTAGCGGCACGCTTAACAGAGGAGTGTTCGATATTAGAAAATTCTAGGAAAATTCTTTGTATAGAAGGGTGCATATGCATAAATTGCCTTTCAAGTTCAACGATAAGCATGGCAATAGTGTCCGCAAGACTACCAGTTCGATGGAGAATAGAACCGCCCATAAAGGGCAAAGCACCGGCACAAGTAAAGAAATCTTGAATAACTCCTTTTCCAATAATATTACCACTACCGATTCGAAATCTTTTTGTGTGATAGGTAGGGGATTCTTCAGCAGGAGCTTCAGAATTTTCTATGATATTATTATCGCCCATATCGGCAATAATTTCCCCAATTTCAGACATAGCGACAGAGAGGGCGAAGAGCAAAAATAAGGCGAACAAA
The DNA here is from genome assembly GCF_002162155.2 of Triticum dicoccoides. Taxonomy (NCBI): domain Eukaryota; kingdom Viridiplantae; phylum Streptophyta; class Magnoliopsida; order Poales; family Poaceae; genus Triticum; species Triticum dicoccoides. The sequence continues at coordinate 3,867,064 of NC_041392.1, forward strand.
AAGAAGAGGGCGAATAAAACGGCAAGGGTGAAGTGGGGGAGAGGAAAACGAGAGGCAAATGGCAAATAATGTAGTGCGAGAGATAGGGATTGTGATGGGTACTTGGTATTGACTTTTGTGTAGACTCCCCGGCAACGGCGCCAGAAATTCTACTTGCTACCTCTTGAGCTTGCATTGGATTTCCCAGAAGAGGAGAGGATGATGCAACAAAGTAGCGTAAGTATTTCCCTCAGTTTTTGAGAACCAAGGTATCAATCCAGTAGGAGGCTACGCGCGAGTCCCTCATACGTACACAAAACAATAGCTCAATGCAACCAACGCGATTAGGGGTTGTGGTTGTCAATCCCTGCACGGTCACTTACGAGAGTGAGATATGATAGAGATGATAGATAATATTTTTTGGTATTTTTGATATAAAGATGCAAGGTAAAATAAAAGGCAAAAGTAAAAAGCAAAGAAATAATAAAGTGGTTGGAGATTGATATGATGAGAATAGACCCGGGGGGCCATAGGTTTCACTAGTGGCTTCTCTCAGGAGCATAAGTATTTCTATGGTGGGTGAACAAATTACTGTTGAGCAATTGACAGAATTGAGCATAGTTATGAGAATATCTAGGTATGATCATGTATATAGGCATCACGTCCGAGACAAGTAGACCGACTCCTGCCTGCATCTACTACTATTACTCCACTCATCAACCGCTATCCAGCATGCATCTAGAGTATTAAGTTCAAGAAAACAGATTAACGCCTTAAGCAAGATGACATGATGTAGAGGAATAAATTCATGCAATATGATAAATACCCCATCTTGTTATCCTCGATGGCAACAATACAATACGTGCCTTGCTGCCCTTTCTATCACTGGGTAAGGACACCACAAGATTGAACCCAAAGCTAAGCACTTCTCGCATTGCAAGAAAAACCAATCTAGTAGGCCAAACCAAACTGATAATTCGAAGAGACTTGCAAAGATAACCAATCATACATAAAAGAATTCAGAGAAGATTCAAATATTGTTCATAGATAATCTTGATCATAAACCCACAATTCATCGATCTCAACAAACACATCGCAAAAAGAAGATTACATCGAATAGATCTCCACGAGAGAGGGGGAGAACATTGTATTGAGATCCAAAAAGAAAGAAGAAGCCATCTAGCTACTAACTATGGACCCGAAGATCTGAGGTAAACTACTCACACTTCATTGGAGAGGCTATGATGATGATGTAGAATCCCTCCGTGATGGATGCCCCCTCCGGCGGAGCTCCGGAACAGGCCCCAAGATGGGATCTCGTGGGTACAGAAGGTTGCGGCGGTGGAATTAGGTTTTTGGCTCTGTTTCTGATCGTTTGGGTGTACATAGGTATATATAGGAGGAAGGAGTACGTCGGTGGAGCTTCGAGGGGCCCACAAGGCAGGGGGCGCGCCCTAGGGGGGGCGCCCTCCACCCTCGTGACCGCCTCGTGGCTTTCTTGATGGAGGGTCCAAGTCTCCTGGATCTTATCTGATGAGAAAATCACGTTCCCGAAGGTTTATTCCGTTTGGACTCCGTTTGATATTCTGATTCTTCGAAACACTGAAATAGTAAAAAAAATAGCAATTCTGGGCTGGGCCTCCGGTTAATAGGTTAGTCCCAAAAGTAATATAAAAGTGGAAAATAAAGCCCAATATAGTCCAAAACAGTAGATAATATTGCATGGAGCAATCAAAAATTATAGATACGTTGGAGACGTATCATTGTCTTTTCCTCGCCTTGTTTCTTTTCATTTCAGCTAAATTTACATATGTTGTCTGCCGGGAAATGAAGTATGTGAGAGCAGATAGCTCCCAAACCAGCAAAGCACAAGTTGGTATGTCAAGAAACTACATACTTTCCATGAAGCATGGGTGAATGGCAGAAACATTTTTCATTTCGGTTTGTAATCAATATACCTCTTCTATCAATCTTTTTTTTATGTGGAAGCATTGTATGTTGTTCTATACAAATAAGATTGCACTATTCTCTCTTTCTATATTCATCAGAGTTAATGTTTATTTTCATATAGTTCTAAGGTACCACTTAAATCCATATCTTTTGATAAGATTATTTAACAATGTTGGATCAATTGTGTTGGTGGTGGTGGTGGTGGTGGTGTGTATAAAACCTCTAGGTACACTTTGATTATCTGATAGTTCCTTTGATATGAATTCAATTCTTGGGCAAAATTCAGTTCTTGAAATGTCAGTTATTCTGTACAATTTTTTTATTTGAGGAAGACAGAGCTCGTAAATGGTTTCCTTGTTTATTCAACTCACCCATTTGTCTGATGAAATCAAAGGCCTTTTCTTAGAAATTAATTGTTTGTGAGGAATTTTTGATAAAGGACAATATTAATAGACGCAGTAGCTTGAAAAACACATGTAAACGTTTAACCTATTGCAAGATAGATATTTGTGTGAACCTGCAAGCAGGAGTGGAGGCTAGCCGGACTCTATTTCGGTGTTGGCACCTACTGCTCGGAGGAGTCAGTGGACGGCAGAAAAGCCCTGTCGCCGTGAAGCCTAGAGGGGGACTCGACACCCTTGACACCAGAAATCGGCCTGGGGTGGCCAAACCGGCGGCGCCGTGGCGGAGAGAATGAGTGAGAGGGTTGAGAGAGTGAGGGGTGCGTGGGGTGAGAGAGTGAGATGGGTGGGTGTGGTGAGAGAGAGCCTAAGGTCAGGATAAGGCTGGGTAGGCATGCTCAAAAAAATTGGGTAGCTAGAAAATAATTTGGTTTGTCTCATGTTTATTAATATAAAATATCATTTATGTATGTGTATATATTCATATGTAATTAGGGGTACCCGGTTTTCTTTGCAAATAAAAAAAGATTTGTTAGTCTTACTTTTGTTTCAATATATTATATGTGTTGTCTAATGCAGTACACTTAATGGATCAACAATTTTGTGTAAGTTATCATAATCATATTTCTTCATTTAGTATCATTACTATCAACATGTTTTAAATAGTTTTCTTTCCCAGTCCACGATGTTAGATTTAACACGAGATCAAAAGTTCTGCGTGAAGGAAACTATTCACATGTTGGCAACACCTTTTGGTAGCTGCCTGTAGTAGACGACCACATCTCATCGTGTAACATGGTAAGTAAGGTATTTCGTACATTGTTGTCATGGTTTATTGTTTCTAATAACTAGCAATTGTAGAATTATCTTTCATATGCATTCATCGGCCGAGACATCTTGTACGTCATCGACAAACATGCATGTCATGTACATATCTGTACCCTATCCATACATCACCGGCGCCAGAGTTTTTGTTAAATTGGACATATTTGCGGGGGAATTCAATGACACACTCAAAATAAAGAAAACCGGTTAGAATTCCGATATATCTAGATGGCAACGTTTATTCCGCCTGCTATTCCAACGAGCATGGATGGGTAAATTTATATTTTTCATTATCATAACATTTTCACAATACAAATATTTATTTATTTTATCACTATATTCAAGATAATATTAATTTAGGAAATTGCAGGGATGTGCCTAGCTATTTTGTTTTCCATATTATGCTCTGGTGGAAGGGCAAAGAATTGGTTCGTCTAGTTTGCACGGTGTCACACATTTTAAGACCTTGAACGTGAAGTATTCGTGCTAATTAAATATATTGCTTGTGCAGATGAGTAAGAGTTGAGGAACAAGTTTTTATTATACTTGATCAAATATAGTGTGAATATAGCTAAAAACAACATTCCTGATATTGGGCGAGAATTTTTTAAGCGCATCAACTAGGCCATAGTTCGTAACATATTTTTAGTTGGATAATCGGTCTATATGTATACATCATCAAATAGCCTTTTTGTTATCAATTTACATTGCAACTGAAGTGAATTTTAATCATTATCTGATTGTGTCCGTGCTATTTTTTCGCACATATGAAATTTAACATGGACTATGTTTATATAATATTAGCAAAATATTTCAAAACCACGTGGCAATGCACGGACATTCTACTAGTAAGACTTGAAACTCTGGTGAGTTGGTTTCACCAAATGAAACCTAACCACTTGAGCGCTCAGTTCGCTCTATCAGTTAGGCACTTGAATGGGATGAAAAGGGGGAAGTTGGATGGCACATGACGGTAAATAAAAAAATGATGTAGAAAGCGATGGGCTTATCTGAGTGCTCACCGAAAATACAGATGGCGGATCGTTGAAATTTCTTTGACCCGTCAAGTTCCCGCCTGAATTTTGACCCGCAGTTCCGCGGTTGGAGTGCAATCGTTCGCCTAGTATAGGACCACTATAAATTATAAACATGCGCAGGGTGTGTTGTCTGCCGAGAGTCGAACAGCAAAACAAGCGCTCATCCTCAGCGGCAGCAGCATCAGTCCGATCGATCCAGGTGCGTACGTATACAAGTTACCTTTACCTTGTCACTTTGATTGTTCATAAGCCATCGTAGTAAACCATTCCATCCCACTTTGTCCCTGTGGACATGCACCGCACCATATTGCTTGCTTCTGATCTCTCATTCCACAGTTGGATGAGTGACCCAGGTTGTTCTCACAGTCTATTGATGAGATCACCACCTCATGCCTGAAATTTCAACAATATAAACTAACATCTACCGGCCTGCTCTTGACGGATATTGGCTTGGTTCGAATTTAACCTAATGTTGATTCAGTTTTGAATCTATGTTTATAAATCCGTTCTGCTACTCCCTCTGTCCCAAAATTCTTGTCTTATGTTTATCTAAATATGAATGTATCTAAGACTAAAACATAACTTAATACATCCGTATTTAGACAAATCTAAGACAAGAATTTAGGACGGAGGGAGTACAAAATACTACTAGTACTTTAAGTATCCTATTATAGACATTTTCGAAAATGACAAGGAAATCGGCAGGTAATAGTTTTTTTTCATGGGATCAGCAGTTTTCCTTTTTGAGGGGTATAGGATCAGCAGATAGTAAAGTCCGGTTAATTAATTCAAAAAAAAGAGATAGAGCCCAATAAGTCACCGGCTACGTGGACGTGAATCCGTATCTGGACGTGGGCCGGCACCACCCACCTCATCGGCTCATTCCTTGTCCTTCTTCCTTGTCTGCTCTGTCGGCCTCCTGCCTTCCGAGCAGGGAGGGTGGCCGTGCCGTCCTGGGAGACGGCGGGGCTGTGCGTGCTAGAACGTGCGGCTGCTGGTTCTGCCGATGAGGCGGCGGCGGCGTCGGTCGGTCGGACGGCACCACCACGTCGTCCCGCGTCAATTCCGAAGCCGTATTCGTCGCCGCTTGGAGCCCCGTATTGCAGCCTTCTCCTCCAACTCCGGCCGCCTCCTTCTCCACTGCCGGTGATCCAGCCTCCAAATTTCTCTCGTGCACACCGCCCTCTCCTCTCCCTCTACCTTTCCCCTTCAATTATTTGCCTCCTCGATCTCCTGTTTTTTGTGTCACTCCCTGAACTGAACGGCCCCTACACTACAGCGGCAGGTCAGATACAGCTGGATTCTGAATGTTATCAACCATCTGATTTTCACTAGTTAGTAATTGAATCCTGGTGGCCGTCGTCTTGTTTCTATCACATAAATTAGTTTTTTTTAGGGGTGCCAACACTTTTATTGATCTATGATAGCATTAAGAGGTATACATGCCGGGTCATGAGGAGATAAAAGCCACAAATGGCGATCCTGATCAAGCAAAAGAGAGTGTTTAGCAAGGTTGCGCGCATCGCTATTTTTTAATTTTTTTTTGAATGTGCGCATCACTATTTTTTTATTTTTTTTCGAATGTGCGCATCGCTATTTGAAGCTCTGCTTTCAAAAATAAAGCTACAGCTATTAAAAACGGGACTCCTTAGAGAGATTTCTCTGATGACCGATAAATCATATAAATTAGTTGCAATCAGTGACGGAGCTATTGCAAGGCTGAATGGGCCATGGCACGCCCAGCCCATGGGATTTGCACACTATAAATCTATTTTCTGGGCCTTGAAACAATAGCCCATAGTCTGCTTTCTTCTGTATGGCCGGTCCACCTTTTGGTGGCAAGCTCCGCCACTGGTTGCAATGATTCAGCATAAGAACAATATACCAATAAAAGTTATATATACCAGGTGTAGGCTACCTCCAGTTCATCATCATTTCAGCAATTTACCAATTTGATGTTCGTATCAGTATCATGCATGAAGAAACAAACTGTACACAAGTTGTTGGCTGGACAAAGACCCTGAACTATTTATTTCAAAAGCAAACAAATTCTTCTAATTCACCATTCTTTCTCGTTTGCTGTCCATCTCTCTGTCTCTCAATAGTTATTATAATCCTTGAAGAAAGAGGGGGCACTTCTGAGTACTGATAAATAATGCTTGTGCAGGTTGATACACCCTTGACATGAATCTCGTCACACGCTACCTGGGCGCTGAGAAAATGCAGTTCTGGAGGAGCCGTCCTGCGACGAAGCTGCCTATCATGCTCAATCATCAAGACATAGTTGACAGCCTTACCGAAAATAATAAGACACATGCCTGGGGTAGCAGAAGGATTGGGAAGGACGAACTGTATGTAGCCCGCATTCCAAGCACTGCTGGCACTGGTCTCCCGACTGCACTGGTCGTCAAGAAGTTCCAGAACGCAAACCCTGCACTACTAGTGGACGACAATGTCAAGAACCGCTGCAGGTCGGAGATGATCCTGTTAGCCAGCATCTGTCACGATAACATCAACAGAATCCTAGATGTCATCGAGAGGGAGGAAGCCATCATGCTCATCTACAAGTACGAGGTGAATGGAAGCCTTGACTACTGGCTGCACCAGCCAAAGGATGCCGGTCGGCCGCTCAGCTGGCCGGAGAGGAGGGCCATCGCCATCGGCGTGGCCAAAGGGCTCTGCCACTTGCACCATGGATGCAACAAACCAGTTGTACACCACAACATCAACTCTAGCAACATCTTGCTTGATCAGAATTTCAAGGCCGTGATAGCCAGTTTTGACGATGCGCAGATGAACATGGCCGGGCTCGACCAACCGTTGCCAATCACGGACCTGCCCCCTGGTAATTTTGGGTATGCAGCTCCACACTACCGGACTCGCGGGCTATGCCTACGGCCCAGGGCCGTCGGCATAGGTCCTTTGCCGTCGGCATAGATCTATGCCTACGGCTGCCGTCGGCATAGCCCCGTCGGCGTAGATCACGTCAGCGTAGATGTGTCAAACCGTCGGCGTAGTATAGCCGTCGGCATAGGTGCATATGCCGACGACCGTGGGATAGCCGTCGGCATAGTTTAGCCGTCGGCATTGTTTTCTGTCTGACGGCAACGGACGGCGCCGTCAACAGCGCTGGCGATTCAGGGGACGACACGTGGCGCAGGTATGCCGATGGCTTGCGTCGGCATACTAGCGCCACGTGTCGTCCCCCGGCTTCTCCTGGCGGCAGGACTATGCCTACGGCTAAACTATGCCGACGGCTTTGCCGTAGGCATATGTCTGCCACATGGCAGCTCCTGGTTTCTCCTGGCAGCAGGGCTATGCCTACGGCAGAGCCGTCGGCATAGTTTGCCACGTGGCAAGCCCTGGTAACTCCTGGGCGTATATATGCCGACGGCTTTGCCGTAGGCATAGTTTTTTTTATTTTCCCTGTTTTCTCTTTTCCAATTCATTTGACAGCATTTCAAAACAGAACAATATGAAATTATGCAGAAATATGACAATTCATCATGTGAACATACTCAAGTTCACCATCATCATCTAAACATACTCAAGTTCATCACATCATCTAAAGATCATCACCGATGGAAGTTCATGAACATAAAAGTAGTGCAAGACATGAAACATGATAAAAGTAGGAATATGAAAGGCATGGCACGATGGCCACATGCACGGAATCATCAAGCAAGAGCACCCCCGCCAAAACCACCACCTCCGCCATAACCACCACTACCTCCGCCAAAAGCACCACCTCCGCCAAAACCACCACCACCACCTCCGCCAAAACCGTCATCGCGACCACCACCACTCTGCCAGATCGGAGTGACTGGGGTCGACGGAGCAGGAGTCGAGCCACCGGTCCCCTACATGTTTTAGAAAAGATTCTAACGGTAAATATGATATGATAGTGTTTCATGAACGAGAACTAGTTTGCTAGTAGTTAGGCAAATGTACTAACCGAACCATCACTGCCTAGTGCCACCCATTCATCGAACGTGGGCACATGTGGGGGTTCTCTCGCAGGTGGTGGTGGGGGTCCCATTTGTGGTGGATCCGTGCAGTTAGTCCAAGACGCCAACATAGCCTGAATGTTAGTTAAACAAGCAAACTAGAAGATCAGAAGGAATGAAAGTGCAAAAATTTAGGTTGGTTTTAAGAGGGCAAAACTAACCGTCATCATCTGACGGTTGTAATCATCGTTTGCCTTCACTCGTTTCAAGTACTCCCGCACCTCGAGATTCCTATGCTCGACAAACTCCTTATATGCCTACATAATTTAGGTTGTTTCTAAGTGAGCAATGCTGAAAATAAACTGAGAATGCAAGATAGAAAAAGATAAAGAGGAAGTACTTACAGCATGCTGGCGGGCTAAGGGAGTCTGTGAACGCCCCGTACTCTCTAACTGGCTCGGGTTGCTAGCCCGAAGCCGTGTGTACGAGATCGAAGGAGTGATCAAGCCATCGAAACACTGATACCGGCCATTCTTCTTCCCCTGGATGGCCACCACCGCCGTGTCGTCGATCTGAGACTGGGCGACCTCAGCAACAGGAACATCCGGATGCAACTCCTGATAGTGATGAATGTAAGACCCCAGGTGCTCCTCGGTCTTGCCGTAGTACTGGATCTCGCCCTCCTTGCGATGACTCCGCTCGCGGGCCAGCTTCCACGACTCCATGTCTGAGAGCGGCCTCTTCAACTTGTCCTCCTACAACGTCAAATAGAAGTCAGCCATACATAAGAACACGACGTAAAGAAGAACAAAAATGCATCATGCACATAGATATACCTTCATGGCCTTGAAGCCCCAGTGGTTCCTGTTTCCTTGGCCGTGTGTCCCGTCGTCTCCACGGTTAGCCCGGGCCTTGATGCTCTTGGCAGCAAACTCTGCATCGGCGCCGAGCCACCTATCCACCAAACTCGCCCATCCGTCATGCCTTCCATAGCACCAACGAGGAACAACCTATGCAAATTTTGGAAGCATGACATGTGAGCAAGAAACATATAGTTGACTGCTTGAAACAATGAAAAGTTAGTAATAGTTACCATCATGAACTGCTCCTTGCTCAAGGTAAGTCGTAGCTTCTGCGCTTGAGTTTTGGGCATCTTTTGGTGCAGGTAGTAGTGGTAGTACTGCGAGACGGCAACCCAGCGCACCTCGTACTGCAACTGACGAGCTTTCTTCTTCGCAGCCGCAAGCAAGACCACGTCGGCTCTGGCCTTGTGCTCGTCAAGAACTCTATAGAGTTGCTGCAATCATGCAAAAACCAGAAGCAAACAAGGCATGAGTTGAGTGATTCAATGATAAACTATGAACGAAACTGAAGACAAGTGATTCAGAAGAGAACTTACCCAAAATTTGGTGATCATGGCCTTAGCGGTCGTCCCGTACTCCGCGTTGCTGCAAGCCTCGTAGTGGGCCCAGCTCGTGGCCAAAACCCGCTGCTGCGGGTCCCTGTCTAGCCGCAGGCAGAATAGGCCAGGCCAAAACTCCTTCAACAGGACAGTGATAAGGCCATTCGGTTTACGGCCCTTTCCGTGAAGGATCTAGTTTCTGCAAAAGAATCAAATGATTGCCATGTGTACAATAAGAAAATGTTGTCATGTGTTGAAAATATGATTGAGAGGCACTTACTCTGTCCCCACAGGTTCAATGAGCCACTTGTGCTCCTCGATAGAAGGTGGTGTAGGTAGTCCGGCATTACCACGCAGCCACCCCTGCGAAGAACCCGGTGGCAAGTCACCCCACAACGCGGGATCAACCTCCCCTCCACCCTCCTCGGCCTCCTCCTCACCCTCCTCCTCGGCCTCCTCCTCCTCACCCTCCTCCTCGGCCTCCTCCACCTCGCCATCAAGAACATACTCCTCCTCCTCAGACTCAGAAGGTGCCTCTGTATAGGAGGGCATCGAAGAAGACCCTCCTATTTCAGACACGGCCCGGAGTTTTTTGCCCCGGTTGCCTCTCCCCCCACCTCCTCCTCCTCTAGGGGCTCTCCCCCACCGCCTCCTCCTCTAGGGGCTCTCCCCCCACCGTCTCCTCCTCTAGGGTCTCCTCCCCCGACCCCTCCACCTCCCTGTGAGGTGTCATCCTCGCGTAGTCGGGAGGGAACCTTGTGGGCTCGTCCACTCCGAGTAAGTCCTTTAAATTTACTGAGGAAACTAGCGCCGCTGGACTTGCCCATGATTATTAAACCTGCATTGAGAAGAGAATAAACAATTAGTAAGGATATCAATTAAACAAGCATACAGGAAAAACATTAATACCAGAAGAGCACATTAAGCATACTATTGTAATGATCATTAAAAGAACTTACATTTTCTAGAACCCATATGAATCATCACTATTGTAATCTATTTGTGGACCGGTCTCATCATCACTATCACGCATATCTTCTTCGTTGTCTGACGGAGGTGGAGGCTCTTCCTCATCGTCAGCGTCTTCATTTAACTTTTCAAGCATAATTATGTCTCTTTGATTCACAACTACCTCACCATCAATCCGTGCGTCGTCGTCGTTTGGGTCCAGGTCAACATAACCCAAGTCATCATCCTCGTTGTTTCGGACCACGTCATCATGTTCCTCTTGATAGAACACTCCCTCGTATGTCATGGGGTTTATGTTGTAGTAATCATCATCGTTCGGGTCCGGTAGCTTACCATGCGGCGACACCTTGAACACAACTTCCCAACCCTTTAGGTACTCTTTCTGGCATGGGTAAGGCAGATAATATACTTGTGTGGCCTGGGTAGCAGCGATAAAGAGATCAGCTCCGGCATAGACGGTTGATGGTTTAACTTCAACTAAACCAACAGAAGGCGTATGTCTCAGACCCTTTTTGGGGTCGAACCATCGGCATTTGAACACAGTGAGACTTAGGTGTTCGCGGCCACATTTGAATGTAAGCTCGTATATTTTTCCTACCCTTCCGTAGTAATCTACTTCATTATCTCCTTCAGTGAATACTTCGGTATTTATGGTTTTGGGATTAGGCCGACTGTTCTGGTGCTCCTCTGTATGGAAGCGATACCCATTCACATCATACTTTTCGCATGTCATGACGACAGGATCAAAACCCATGGAAACCCATCTCAATTCTTCATCCATTGATTCGGTCGGATCATTTCCCTACAAGTTTAATTGAAATTATAGGGTGCATGAGTTTAATTGAAATTATAGGGTGCATGAGTTTAATTGAAATTATAGGGTGCATGAGTTTAATTGAAAGTGTGAAAAATTACTTTCTCGATGAACCACGCAACGAAATTTTTCCTTCCATCAGCACCCTTTTGGAGAAGAGCAAGTGCCTCCGCTTCAGAAGGAGGCAACATTCCCGTCCATTCTTCTTCAACGAATCGACTACAATAAGAAAAGCGGTATAAGAACTAGGCAAAGTGAACATAACGAATTGACTAAAAGAATGGTGCAAAGGTATTACCTCATCCACTCATCCTCAACTTCCTTGATGTTGTGCAAGATATAGAACATGACATCCTCCCACTCATCTCGTGGCATGAGATAAGATTTCGAGCATCCAGCCCTACTACCTTGCCCGATGAATAGAGGCAACTTGGGTTTATACTTGGCTTCTTCTGTATTGTATCGAGACACCTTATTGTGCAACGTGGGAACATGGTCCGGATAGTAGGCTGTCCTGAGGTCTGCCACCTCCTCTAGGATAACTGCCTCAGCTATGGAAGCTTCAATCTTAGCTTTGTTTCCACATTTCTGTCTCAGATGCTTGTTCTGTCTCTCAGGGCCGTACTGCCAACGATTCTGCACAGGGCCCCCCAACAATACCTCATTCTGGAGGTGCAAAAGGAGATGTGTCATCGGAGTAAAGAAGCCTGGCGGGAAGATCTTCTCTAGCTTGCATATCAACTCCGGCGCCTTCTTATGCATTTCTTTTATCTTCTCAGGACATACTTCTTTAGCACAAAGCGTGCGGAAGAAATGGCTTAACTCCGCAAGCACACGCCAGACACGCTCGGGAACATAGCCCCGAACCATCACCAGCATAATCCGCTCAATCCATACATGATAGTCATGACTCTTGAGCCCGGTCACTCTGCCCGTTGAAAGATTGACCCCCTTACTTATATTCGACGCATAACCATCAGTGAACTTCACGACGTGTTTCAGCCACTTGAATGTCTCCATCTTATGATCCTTTTTAAGTACGAAGTCAGCATCTGGCTTGAACCAAGATTTTCGACTTCCTGTGGGAGGCTGCATGTGTAGACGTGGTCTATCGCAAATATTCTGTTGATCAACTATAGCATTAACATTATCCTTTGTCTTATCAGGAATGTTGAGGATCGTGTGAAAAAGGGACTCTGCGACATTCTTTTCAGTGTGCATCACGTCTATGTTGTATGGAAGTTTGAGGTCCTTAAAATAGGGAAGCTGCGTGAAGGGGGTAATGTGAGTCCAGTTGTGCGTCTCACCATATCCTTCAAAAAATTTCCCTTTACTTTTTCCTTTGCCCTCGCCCTCGTCTTCGCATGTGGCTTTGCCTTTGCCTTTGCCTTTGCCTTTGCCTTTGCCTTTCCCCTCACCGGCAGGCTTAAGAGCTTTCAGCTGAGCAAGCACATCCGCACCAGAAAACGTTGGAATCTCGTTTACTTCATGGACAACTTTGCCTTTTGTGAAGTTCTTCTTGTCTTCCCTATCAGGATGGTCTGGAGGGAGGAACTGTCGATGCAGGTCAAATGCAACATACTTGCCACCCTTCTTCAGCCAAATGAAAATCAAGGCCTGCATGCACACTGGGCAAGGCATCTTTCCACTTGTACACCATCCGCAGAATAAGGCATAACCGGGAAAGTCATGCATGCAATATTGTAGCCAAACTTTCATCAAGAAATTTTTCTGCAGATGTCGGTCGTATGTCAACCTCGGGAAGTACCAAGAATGGTGCAAATCATCCACCAACGGCTGCATAAACACACTCAAATTCTTCCCCGGATATTCAGGCCCCGGAATTATAAGCGACAGGAACATGGTCTTGCGTTGCATTATGGCGCCGGGAGGGAGATTCAGCGGAATAACAAATACGGGCCAACAGCTGTATGGATTAGACGACATACCATATGGATTGAACCCATCACCTGTTATAGCAATTCTGACATTCCCAGCCTCGGCTGCTTCCTCCGGGTACTCTATATCGAATGACTTCCATGCTTCACCTCCTGATGGATGTACAATTTTTTTGGATTGTACCTTTCCCCTTCCTTGTGCCACTTCATCATTTTGGCAGACTCCTCGGTGATGAAAAGGCGCTGCAGTCTTTTTATAAAATCAAGATACCGAAGAACCTTCACAGGGATTTTTAGCTGCTGCTTCTGACCATGCTTATCGACCACCTCAATATACCGAGAGGAACCGCACTTCCTACAGTACTTGTCATCCGCATACTCATGCCTAAACAAAAGGCAATTCTTTGGACAAACATGTATTTTCTCATAGTCCATCGAGAGCGCCTTCATGATTTTCTTCGTACCGTACATGGTTTTCGACAGTTCATGGCCCTCAGGCAGGCTGTTAGCCCATACTCCCAGAAATGCTTCGAAGCAACCTCGGCTACAGCCGTACTCAGCCTTGACTGCCATCAGTTGTGAGATGGCATCCAACACAGACAGCTTGGCACCCTCATAGAGAGGTTTCTTTGACGAGGCCAAGATTTCCAGGAAGGCCTTTGCGGTTTCCTCCGGCTCCTCCGGTTCATTCGCTGAATGTGACGGAGGTGTCGGCTGTGCAGCAAAGACATCATCTAGCATGTCTCTAACCCCATCGTCCTCATAACCAGCGACGCGTTGTTGTATCACATCCTCTCTACCACGGTCCCGCTGGGCAAAGTTTATCGGCATATTAAAGTTGGGCATAAATCCATGCATGCGAAGGTGCTTAGTCATCTCACTCTTATCTCTGCGGATACGCCTCTTACATCTGGCACACGGGCATTCTGGCACCATCCTCATTGGACTACGGAATATCTCTTTCAAAAACACATCAGTTTTCTCGACCCACTCTGTTGTTACTTGATTCCGACGGAAAAACCCACTATACGTCCACTGATTATCTGCCATCTCTGCTTTATTGGAAGCCACACAACAAAATTAAGGATTCATTTAAATTACTCACATCAATATTTTATTTTTTACAAGGTTGACGAGAAACGACATTTAATCCACCTACATCTCTAATAGGTAAAGATGGGTCCTAATCCCACCCGAGAATGTGTAGATTGAGTACGTTGTCCATGCTCTACCCCATTCCGAGACAAAATTTCGGCAGCACCTCCCCGCTGTTCTCCAAATACACATCTCGGCAAAATGCCGAGAGAATGTGCATCCGGAGAACAACAGGGAGGCGCCGCCGAAATCCTGTCTCGGAACGGGGTAGAGCATGAACAACGTACCCAATCTACACATCCTCGGGCTGTCCGTGGGAAGCGCTGGACAATCCGAACGAGTTGCGGTGATAAATATGCAATTGAATGCATATTTATCGATGCAACCCTTTCGGGCGGGAGACCTAGGTTACGCGACTTGATGTGAAAATTCAATCTAGTTAAAAGAGGCTAGGAGTTGAAGGTGGATTCGTAGCTCACCCTCCGCTGTAGAGGAAGTAGTCTAGCAGCGGCAGGATCACGGACCAAACCCAGACGACGAAGGCTCCAGTGAGATGAAATACCACAAAGCCTGTAAATTTTACCGAGTCAAAAATTTGAGGGCATCACATCACATAAAGCTGAGGGCATCACATCACATAAAGCATTGACACTTCAAACTATGAAAAAAATCATATTGCTGATGACATCTAGTCAAGGTTTTAGATCATCATGATACTTATAATCCTAATTTTCATCAAGTGTCAAATTTTGTTCTTCAATTTTTTTAGCAAGATCATCATGATAAAATAACTACTCATCAGATATAGCTATTTGACAACATCATCTCACATATACCAATTTTGACAACATCTCAGATATACCTATTTTGACAACATCACAAAATGAAACTATAGCTATTTGACAACATCTCAGATATACCAATTTTGTTCTTCAAAATTTTTATAGCGCATCTCACATAGCTATTTGACAACATCACCAACTTGACCAAAGCTATAACTAACCAATATACATCAATCCATCCATTCATCCATAAAACATGCATCTATCACATATATAACACGTAGTAAAAATTGCCAAAAAATGAGGAAAAAAAAGCTCACCGGGGCTGCCGGGAACGGTGAGGCAGGGGCGGCCGCGGACGGTGAGGCAGGGGCGGCCGGTGCAGCGGGCGAGCGGGGGGCGGCGGTGGAGGGCAGGGCCGGCCTGGGACGGGAGCACCGGGTGCACGGCCGGCAGGAGCCGCGGCCGGCGCGCGGTCGGTGGGAGGCCGGGGCAGCGGCGGGGTCGGGAGAAGTGCGGGGC
>NC_041392.1:3883464-3884334 GCF_002162155.2 Triticum dicoccoides
GGGGTGGGATGGGGCGGCGGCGACGCGGTGGGGGCGGCAGGGGGCGCGGGCGAGGAGAGTGGGCGGCGACAGGGGGCGGGGGAGAACGCGGCGGCGGCGCGGGTGTGGAGGCGCACGGCGGCGGCGACGAGAGGCGCGGGTCGGTTTGCGGGCGAGTGAGTGGTGGAGATGGGCCGGCTGAGGATAAGGACGAGCTATGCCGACGGCTAAGCCGTCGGCATAGGTACTGATGCCACGTGGCACCTATGCCGACGGCTTAGCCGTAGGCATAGTTATATTTTTTATTTTTTTAATGTTTTTAATAGCTTATATTTTTTATTTTTTTAATGTTTTTTATAGTCATCAGTTATATTTTTACACATAGATGTTTAACGTTTTGCAACAACTTTTTTGCGGGCGATTTGCGGGCCATGTGGCTTTTTTTTGCAACAACTTTTATAGATGTTTAACATTTTTAAAAAAAATATTATTAACTGTCTTCAAATATATTTTTAGTGTATATTATTTTCATACGCATTGGAAAGTTTTGTTTACATATAAAATGAGGGACCGACGCGTCCGTTTCCCCCCTCCAGGTCCCGGCGGCGGCGCCGTCCGTGACGGGGGCCACACCCCGGAGATGCGTGCCGCCTCTTCGGACTGCCACAACACCACCCCGCATGTATGAGGGCCCGGTACGACGCTCCGGTGGCATTGCTACCCCCCCCCCTCCCCAGGGTCCCCGTCCCGGCTAACCCTGTAGCGTTTGACCACGGGATCTAGCCCTTTGACTTTGCACGGACGGGCTTTGACCAGTGGACCTCTCCACCCGGTTGTGTCGGGTCGGCCCAGAGGGACACCAGGGGACAACATCCGGGCCAAACCCACAGC
>NC_041392.1:3885725-3886878 GCF_002162155.2 Triticum dicoccoides
GCCATCCGTGAGGGGGGCCACGCATCGGAGACGCGTGCCGCCTCTTCGGACATGCCACAACACCACCCCGCATGTATGAGGGCCCGATACGATGCTCCGGTGGCATTGCTACCCCCCCAGGGCCCCCGTCCCGGCTAACCCTGTAGCGTTTGACCATGGGATCTAGCCCTTTGACTTTGCACGGATGGGCTTTGACCAGTGGACCTCTCCACCCGGTTGTGTTAGGTCGGCCCAGAGGAACACTTTGGAGCAACATCCGGGCCAAACCCACAACTACATCCCCTCCGTGTAAACCCGACGCGTCCGTTTCCCCCCTCCAGGTGCCGGCGGCGGCGGCGGCCGTGAGGGGGGGGGGCACACCCCAGAGACGCGTGCTGGGCGTTTGCAACCGCCTCAACACTTCCAGATTTGTGAGAGGCCGCCACTGGTGGAAAAACAGGCTTCCGTCCAGCCCCATAAGTCGCGAAGCTGTAGGAACCGCGACTAATGGGACCTTTAGTCGCGGTTCTGGAGGTGAACCGCGACCAAAGGCCTGGGCCCAGGGCGCTCGGTGGCCAGCTGGCGCACGTGAGGGTCTTTAGTCGCGGTTGGCGAGGACAACCGCGACTAAAGGCCTTCGGGCACCTTTAGTCACGGTTTGCCAGGCCAACCGCAACTAAAGCCCCTCCCCTATATATACCCATCCAGCAGCCAACACTTAGCCATTTGGAGCCATTCTCTTCACAAATGGGTGTAGGTTTGCTTTTGGTTCCTCTTATGCACATAAGGTGTTTGATGAAATGCCCCAAGAGCATGAAACAAACATGACATGAAGTGTTGGAGCCACACTCCTCGATCGCGGTTAGCAACTTGATGAACCTTTGATGTGTCATTGATAAAATATGCATGTGTGCAGTTCATTGTTTAATTTATATTGTTTGTAGCTAGTTAGTTTAACAAATGCATGATGGTTAATTATATATTTTATATTATAATAATGCAGATGAATCGGCAATGGATGTACGGTAACCGACTCTCCGGCGAGTTCACTACGGGTTTGAAAGATTTCCTCGTAGTGGCTAATGCGAACAAGCAGGGGGGTTTTGTTATCTGTCCATGTGTTATCTGTAAGAATCAGAAGGGTTACTCTTCCTCAAGAGATGTTCACATGCAT
>NC_041392.1:3886888-3887591 GCF_002162155.2 Triticum dicoccoides
TGTGAAGGCGGGAGAGGGCGGCGGCAGGGTTGGGGTGTGCAGCGAGGGGGCGGGGTGGAGTGGGCGGGGTGGAGTGCGGCAGCGGCGAGGGGGCAGCCGGGGTGGAGTGGGCGGGGCGCAGAATGCGTCGGCGGCGGCGCAGGTCGGGGGTGCGGCGGCGGCGCAGCTCGGGGGGAGGAGAGAATGAGTGGAGGGGGTTCGCCCCGCGGGTGGATAAGGCAGCCTATGCCGATGGCTAAGCCGTCGGCATACGTGAGGAGGCCACGTGGCACCTATGCCGACGGCTTAGCCGTAGGCATACTTTTTTTTATTACCCACGTCACTGATGCGCGTAACGCCTACCGTATGGCCGCAGCCGTCGGCATAGTTTTATTTTCCTTTTTTATTTTATATAATTTTTTTAATGTTTTCTTATAGTTTTTTTATTTAATATAGATTTCTAAATTTTTTTATAGTTATAATTTTCCTTTTTTATGTATTATTATTTCATATAGATTTTTTATTTTTTTAAACCGCTCAGCCCTCTCCTCTCCCGGAACCACACAGAGGGGAGGGGAGGGGAGGCGCCGAATTCGAGCAGCTTCGTCCGCCAAGGCCGTGGCCTGGTCGCGGGTATGGGAGCGCCATGGCCGCCCTTGATCGCGTGCTCGATCTGGAGCTTAGTTCGTCAGGTGAGTGAAGGGGGAGGGGGTCGTCGACGGTG
>NC_041392.1:3890537-3927437 GCF_002162155.2 Triticum dicoccoides
GCCTCTTCGGACATGCCACAACACCACCCCGCATGTATGAGGGCCCGGTACGATGCTCCGGTGGCATTGCTACCCCCAGGGCCCCCGTCCCGGCTAACCCTGTAGCGTTTGACCACGGGATCTAGCCCTTTGACTTTGCACGGACGGGCTTTGACCAGTGGACCTCTCCACCCGATTGTGTCAGGTCCGCCCATAAGGACACCCGGGAGCAACATCCGGGCCAAACCCACAGATACATCCACTTCATGTAGACCCGACGCGTCTGTTCCCCCCCTCCAGGTGCCGGCGGCGGCGCCGTCCGTGACGGGGCCACACCCCGGAGATGCGTGCCGCCTCTTCGGACATGGCATAACACCATCTGATTGTGGTAGGTCATCCGATATATATGAACACTTGGAGCAAAGTCCCCTTCGTATAGACCCGATGCGGTTGTTCCCCATTCCAGTTGCCGGCTGGCGGCATTACCGTTCGTGAGGGGGGTCACACCGCTCTGTACAGAACCGAAAAATAATGTATGTATGCTTAGTAACACATACTGTATGTAAGTTAGTTAAATAATAATAATAAAGAAAACAGTGAAGAAAAAGAAAAAAAAACTATATGTATGCTTATTAACACATACTATATGCTTATTAACATACTATATGCTTATTAACACATAGTATATGTATGCTTATTAACACAATCTATATGTATGCTTATTAACACATACTATATGCTTAATAATAATAATAATAATAATAATAATAATAATATATGGGAAAAAGAAAAAAAGAAAAAAAAAACTATGCCGACGGCAAAGCCGTCGGCATAGCTACGGCCAGGGCAGATGGACAGCGCCGCGGATCGATGACGTGTCAGCTATGCCGACGGCTGCCGTCGGCATATGTCCTGGTCGGTGCGCTCTGGATCGGTGACGTGTCACCAGTATCTATGCCGACGGCCACCCGTCAAGGCCGTCGGCATAGATTTGACGTCGTTAGCCGGCCGTGATGAGTGTTGTCGGCGGGCCCGCATCTATGCCGACGGCCTATATATGCCGACGGCAGCTGTAGGCGTAGTCTGGGATAAGCCGACGGCTGTTATGTGCCGACGGCTGCTGTCGGCGTAGACGGGGATAGCCCGACGGCCATTGTACGCCGACGGCCAGGACCTAGCTGTCGGCATAGCTCGGGTTAGGGCGACGGTGGCCGTCGGCATACATTTGGCTGTCGGCTTAGAGCCCTGTTCCGGTAGTGCCAGGTATGTTGGGTGATAGATGCACACGATTCGTATTGTGTCTTAACTAGATTGGTCTTTTAACTAGCACTGATAGTAGTTGATTACTTGCAGAGTATGGTGTCGCAGCAAGCGAGCTGACGGAGAAGGTTGACATATACAGCTTCGGTGTGCTGCTGCTGGAGCTAGTCACGGGGCGAGTGGCCAATGGAGCTGGAGTGGATGGTCTATTGGCAATTTGGGCGAGGGACAACTGCAATGAATTGATGGCAAACCATCTGAAAATGTTCAAGATTGCCGTGGACAAGGGCATCCCTGATCAAGCACGGTACATGGAGGAGATGGCAACGGTTTTCAAGCTTGGTGTGGATTGCACCGTCGGGGATCCAAAGCAAAGGCCATATATACAGATGGCTCTCAAACGACTCCGCCACAACCGTGGGCGTGGCTCATTCTGTGGCCTCCTCATCCTGTAAGGGCACTGGCTAAAACCTTAGTTACTTTTAGAAAAAGGAAAAAAGTAAGTGCCTTCCCTACTGTTCACGTGAAAAATAAAAGAACAAGGGACATCCCTGATTGCAGTGGGCACCTTCATATCAAAACGTTGCTTCCTCCCACAATAATGTTTATTCTTGCTTTTATCCGTGCACGATGTGGGTGCATGTTTGAAAACAGAAAGATTTTCATAATGCTATGTAACATTGTTTGTTGTGTTCCTGACTACTCCACACATACGAAGTGACACTTCTGTTGGATCCATAGTGATGTTAGTCTTTGGTGTGCTTGCTCATTTGGAACTTGCAATTTTTTTTTTCTTGTTACGTATCGAGTTAAGTTGGCAGCACAACATTCTCATGCTTTTGACAACAAAATCTTCAATTCTTAGGAAGTATTACAAGAAAATTTTATAAAAACACAAATATTTTTTAATTTACGTTTTTTCTAAAGGGTAACATTCAAAAAAAATTATAAAATGTTTTCTTAGAAGAAAATAATTTTGTAGTTTTGTGAACATTTCACAAAACAAGAATATTTTAAAATGCGGAACATTTTATCAATTTTACTATTTATGGAAAAATGTTTAAGAATTTTTGAACAACACAAACATTTTTTTATAATATGGAACATTTTTTGAATCTTGGGAATGTTTTGAAACATATTTTTTAAAAAGTTTCGAACATTTTTCAATTTTTGAAAAAAATGAATTTCTGAATATTACTTCAATTTTTACTTAGTAAATAAGTAAAAATAAATATAAAAGAGAAAGAGAAAGGAACAGAAAAAGAAAAATATAAATAAACAACGATAAATGGGAAACAGGCCGGCCCAGTCTTAGGCGCCCTGTGGAAAGCTTCAACTATTTATCGCTTAGTGCCACAAATAAGGTCTTCCCAACTGTTCAATAATAAGTGGGCTGGCTAGTTGGGCCAGAGAATACGCGCCTAATTATGGAATTTTGGACAAACCTTTTTACTTTTCTAGCGGATAGATGCACAAAAATTTAGTACCACCTCGGATAGAAAAAAAAATCTTAATTGGAGAGACGCACCTTGCTTTATTAGTAGGTATATATATATAGATATAGATGTGTAGTGAGGTGGCATGTGTGTATGACATCAACTAATAATGGCAAACTTTTTTCTTATGCATGATGAGATGAACCTTTAATGATGAGTATGTGTGTATGTTAAGATAATGGAGATAATGGCGATAAACTATTTAGATATATAGGATATAGGATATCATGTCAACCACCAGTAGCCACGTATACATGATAATCCTACATCTACAAACAACCTACGAAATTTTAAGGTAACCTTCCTAACTCCTCTTCCTACATGTCAATGTTGCACGGTGCATATAAAAAAAGTATTTTGTATTGGCTGATTTTAAAATGGTAGACTATGTAGTTTTTCAACCAAATTCAAGTCGAACTTCAACGGAGTCAATGTTGGTCAAAATTCAATGGATGCGAATGAAAATAATTCCAAAAACGCATGGTTCTCCATCTTAATTATACTGCTGAAAATTTTCATGCACGCATGCAAACATGGATGAATGTTTTACTACATCTTAACCCGATGGTTTATGAACAATCAAATGATGTACGTACCATGCATTATCGACGGACTACTGCTGCCGCTGTTGCCGCTGCTGTTGAGAAGTGAGAAAGCTGGCGTGGAGATGTATATATCATAGGTAGGTGGTGTACTCGTGTGAGGGAAAATATTGGGTGCTCTCAAGCTTGGGGTACTTCCGATGCTTCAATGTCAAAAAATAATTTTTAAATGTTTCAATAACTTCCAGAAAAAATGTGAATGTTCACAAGAAATGCCATGACATCCCCTAAAAATTTTAGGTCCAAACTCGAAATGTACATTGAGAAACCAAAAAGACAAATTCAGATGTGAATAGTGTCAAGGTCGCTTTTGCCTTTTTTACACTATTCATGCTAGATTTCATATTTTTATTTCTCAATGCGCGTTTCGAGTTTGCGCCTGAAATTTTTAGGGGTTGTAGTCACATTCCTTGTGAACATTCACATTTTTTTCTGAAACTTTTTTAAACATTTAAAAATATTTTTCTACATTGAAGCATCGAGAGTACCCAAGCCTGGGAGCACTCGATACTTTCCCAGTCTTGCGAATGGCGGTGAGAGATATAGGGCTCGCCATGTACATGTGATGAGGGAGACCGCCGTGTCGAAAAATTAGCCGTGTTCAGATTGCTGCCAGCGATGCTATGGTGGCTATTGGTAGTAGTCAGAAGCGTATAGCCTGTTGGTCAGGAAACTTCCCCTTGGGAAGCAGTGAGCCCATCCTTCACTATCTTTAAAATAAGCCGGTTGAGGACTGAATTTGGCCTTCCCAGCTTGTAATGCTCTAAAATCACTTTCTTCAAGAAAAAAGGATAGGTGGTGCAGCCTGACTTGACCGGTTCCGTGGAGAATCACGTCACGGGTTTCATTCATGTCACGCAAAGGCTTGCTGCACGACTAAAAAAATTAGGTTAAAGACAAAGAGACAAACTGATAATGGAGAAGACCGAGGCATAATAAACTGGAAGAAGCGAGTCACAACACGGAAGAAAGAAAAATGTGGCCATCTATTCTTTATTTATTTTGCATGAAATGTGAGTATGTACTCCCTCCATTCAGTTTATAAGTCCTACACGTATATCTAAATTGCCAATTTTATTATTTTAATATAAATTATATAACACAAAAATTATACCGTTTGAAAATAGAACAACTGAAGTTTATATTGATATATTTTTTGTAATATATGACTTGCATTAGGTTGGTCAAATTGACGACCTAAGGATACTTGCATTAGGTTGTATCTTTTGCATGAAATGTTGGTATGTATTTTAAGCTTTCTCCATCATCATTTTGTCAATCCAGTGCGTTCACCACGCTGCCGGGATTCTCACTACGATACCGGGTATATAAATGGGTGTGATGATAAACATGATGCTTCCGATCTATTGTTGGTGCTGGTTTTACTTTTCGATTCAGCTCACGCGCTGGTCGTTCGGAGTATTCACGTCAGTTCTTGTGGCCGTGTGTCAGCACCTTCGCCTGCGGCAATCAACGTCGTGGCGTGCCCAAATAATATACCACCACCGGATTATTCCACAGTAGAAGTGTCGTAACAGTATCATTTTTAATAAAGATGAATTTTATTAGCTTAAAATTGAACATGAAGAAGATACATAAGACAATAAGCAAACATCAGACATCTGCATAGCTAGAATATACATAGTCAACACTAACTCATGCACACACGAATGTAATTTAGGGGTGATGTTTGTAGTACGATTGGTGGCAAGAATGTAATTTAGTTTTCCTTTTAGGTCAGGTTTTGCAGTGCCGTAACGCTTTCGCTAATCTAATGCGGGTGCTTTGCAGCCCGCCTCTGTCGTGCTCTCTCCTTTTTTTTTTTCATTTTTGATTGATTAGAGTCCCTGTCGTCGTCATGAAAAGGAAATAGGGCTTCAACGGCGGCGGGTCAGATCAAAGGTCGAGATGATGGGGCTTCAACATCATGCTCCAATATTGGACCGGTTCCTTCCACGGCATCAAATCATCTCAGATTCTCAGTTGAGGCGTAAACACAGGTTTGGTGAAGAGTGTCCTTCCGGTGGATTTTTTCTCTCTTTTTGCAAAACCATTCTATTGGATTTGTTACACGTGGCGTTCGAATGGTCCGGACGGAAACGCACAAGGTGGCTGCCTGCCTTCACGGGGCGCACGGCCACACTGTATATAATGCCACGGTTCATCAGTATCGAGCCGCCGGATGGAGGTACGCACGTACGTTCACACTTCCGTCACTTCTTTTTTTTGCATCCCACACTTTTGTCACTTGACATGTAGGGTACTACGTAGCTAAAAAGATTGGTTGCTCAATCTCGTAGACCGATTTGCAGTTCATTTTCTTTATATACTCCATACTAGCTAAATATACTTCAGCCAATAAACTCTGCTATGTTGGGCCCAATACATTTCTTCCTGTTCCAATAATTTCTCTAGTTCTTCGGCGAGTTCTTTCTGTCAGGTCACATTTTCAGGTGACAACACATCCCTGCTAACAGCTTCCAGTTCCCGCTGCACTCTTTTTAGTTTTTTGGAAGAGTTACGGAGGACTGTTTTATCCCAATGATGTAGTGTCTGATGAACCTCTAGTTTCCCCGCCAGTCCTTCCGATTGAGCTTCCGGCCCAAGGCCCAGCCATGCTTCCTCCACAACCTGCCTGAAATTTGCCTCTTTAAGCCACCGGGCTTCATACCTAAGGACAGCCGGCCCAGAGTGCTCATGGGCTGCTTCTTCCTCAAGGTTTAAAACTAATGGGTGATGATCTGACTTATAGTATTCCAGGTGATGGACCCTTGCTGCTGCTGGGAACGTAGTAATAGTATTCCATGCATCATTAGAGACCGCCCTATCGAGACGTTCCCAAATCTGTCCTCGGTGCTATGTGAATTTATCACCGAAGTAACCAAGTTCAGGTAGATTACAGTCCTCAAGAGCATCTCTGAAAGCTGCCATAAAGTGAGCTGATCTAGGGTCACCCCCTGCTTCCGAAAAGAGTACATGATATCATTGAGATCACCTATTACCATCCAAGGCATGTCACATATTGCTTTAAGTTTTCTAAGCCGCTGCCATGTCAAATGCTTATCTGCCCACTTGGGCTCGCCATGCATTCCTGTAAACCTCCAAAAGTTTTCAGCCCCGCTTCCAACAAAAATGTCATTGAAATTTTCATTCTTGTCTCTAAGAGAGACTATGAGCTCTTTCTTTCAAAACAAAATTAAACCACCGCTTCGACCATTGCTCCGAACTACGTACTTGTGATCCATCTTCAACCTTCGACGAGGACACTCTGTTGGATATTCATCTAGATGTGTTTCCATCAAGAACATCATGTCAGGACTCCTACACTTCTGAACGTGTAGCAAAGCCCTTACTCCCACAGCCTGTTGCAGGCCACGGCAATTCCAACTCAGGATCCTCATTGCATCCGATCAGCCTCACTCATGGAGGCCACCGATATCAAAGATTTTTGTTCCTCCCCTCCGTACGATAGCGTTTCGGAGGTTGAGTTTTTACCTGTGTACGCTCACCAGAAGGTGTGACTTCACTCGCGGATCCAATTAGCTGTAATTGTCCAACAAACTAGCCACTTTACCATTATTCACCAAGGATCCATCTCCAGTTTTAGGTTCAGACTCATAGGTCAGCCTTTTCCTGCTTTGATTTTCTTTTCCGGATTTGCCAACTCCATGTCCTGTGTTGACACACTTCCATCCGGATTCCTTGGAACATGATTAGGATGCCAGATCGTATTCATATGGAACTCATCATCGTCTTCAGGAAAGCGACCACCACAACCTCATCCCTTACCACGAGGGGCATGGCGAGCAGATCCTCGGTTTCCATCACCATGACCTCTACTAGCACGTCCATCAGCAAGTACAAAATCCCCCCAATCCTACTTTGATTCGTCATGCTTGCCCGTTCCACATTCCTGATGCCAGTGTCCAACTAGTCCACAATGGCCACAGAAGGGTAGGCATTTTTTCATGCTGGACTCGATACCAGACTTTCTTTGTGTCCTTCGTTATAGACACAAACCTAACCAGCTTCTTTGTGACATCTATCTTTACACAAACCCTAAGAAATTCACCAACATACCTAGCAAGTAACTTGATCTACAATTCTTGGATCTCCCTGATAACCCACAAGTATAGGGGATCAGTTGTAGCCTCTTTCGATAAGTAAGAGTATCGGACCCAATGAGGAGCTAAAGTTAGAACAAATATTCCCTCAAGTTCTATCGACCACCGATACAACTCTACGCACGCTTAACGTTCACTTTACCTACAACAAGTATAAAACTAGAAGTACTTTGCAGGTGTTGTTGGATAGGTTTGCAAGATAATAAAGAGCACGTAAATAAAAAGTAGGGGTTGTTTAGATAAATAAACAACTAACTTAGTTTTACTAGAGAGCTTTTTGTCACAAGAGAGTTATTTGTCCCTAGGCAATCGATAACTAGACAGGTCATCATTATTGCAATTTTATATGAGGGAGAGGCATAAGCTAACATACTTTCTCTTCTTGGATCATATGCACTTATGATTGGAACTCTATCAAGCATCCGCAACTACTAAAGATCATTAAGGTAAAACCCAACAATAGCATTAAAGTATCAAGTCCTCTTTATTCCTATACGCAAAAAACCTACTTACTCGGGTCTATGCTTCTATCACTCACGCCACCCACCATAAGCAAATCATGAACATATTGCAAACCCTACAACGGGGATCCCACACGCTTGCGCGATACGGAGAGCACCATAGGACAGCACCAATAATAAAACATGCAACTCAAACCAATCACGATCATCAATGAACCCATAGGACAAAACTGATCTACTCAAACATCATAGGATAGCCATACATCATTGAGAAATAATATATAGAGTTGAGAACCATGTTTAAGTAGAGATTACATCGGGTAAAAGAGGGGTTACACCGCTGCATAGAGGGGGGAAGAGTTGGTGATGACGGCGGTGAAGTTGTTGGTGTAGATCGTTGTCGCGATGATGGCCCCGGCGGCGTTCCGGCGCCATCGGGAGAGAGGGGGAGAGAGCCCCCCTTCTTCTTCTTCTTCTTCTTCTTCTTCTTTGACCTTCCCCCTAGATGGGAGAAGGGTTTCCCCTCTAGTCCTTGGCTTCCATGGCGGGGAGCCCCTCCGAGATTGGATCTCTCTCTTTGTTTCTGTGCTCACCGATTTTGCCCTTTCACCGTTTCTTAAATTTCCGGAGATCCGTAACTCTGATTGGGCTGAAATTTTGACACGATTTTTACCCGGATATTAGTTTCTTGCGGCGAAAGAACGGCACCAACCGCCTTACGGAGTGGCCAAGAGGGCCCAGGGCACGCCCTACCCCCTGGGGCGCGCCCCTCACCCTCGTGGGCCCCTCGGGCATCGTCTCGTGTTGATTCCACTTCCCAAAATTCACATATATTCCAAGAAAAATCTCCGTAAGTTTTTATCCCGTTTGGGCTCCTTGATATACATTTTCTGCGAAACAAAAAAATGCAGCAAACTGGAACCGGCACTGGGCACTGGATCAATATGTTAGTCCCAAAAATAGTATAAAAAGATGCCAAAAGTATATAATAGTTGTAGAATATTGGCATGGAAAAATCAAAAATTATAGATACGACAGAGACGTATCAGCATCCCCAAGCACAACTCCTGCTCGTCCTCGAGTAGGTAAATGATAAATTTTTTTTTTTGATGTGGAATGCTACCTAGCATAATCTTGATCATGTAATCTAATCATGGCATGAATATTAAGACACGAGTGATTCAAAGCAATAGTCTATCATTTGACATTAAGACAATAATACTTCAAGCATACCAATAAAGCAATCATGTGTTTTCAAAATAACATGGCCAAAGAAAGTTATCCCTACAAAATCAAATAGTCTGGCTATGTTCCATCTTCACCACACAAAATATTGAAATCATGCACAACCCCGATGACAAGCCAAGCAATTGTTTCATACTTTTGATGTTCTCAAACATTTTCAACTTTCACGCAATACATGGGCGTGAGCCATGGATATAGCACTATAGGTGGAATAGAATATAATGATGGAGGTTGTGTGGAAAAGACCAAAAGGAAGAAAGTCTCACATCAACTAGGCAAATTAATGGGCTATGGAGATGCCCATCAATCGATATCGATGCAAGTGAGTAGGGATTGCCATGCAACGGATGCACTAGAGCTATAAGTATATGAAAGCTCAAACTGAAAACTAAGTGGGTGTGCATCCAACTTGCTTTCTCATGAAGACCTCGGGTATTTGAGGAAGCCCATCATCGGAATATACAAGACAAGTTCTATAATGAAAATTCCCACTAGTATATGAAAGTGATAACTCAAGAGACTCTCTATATGAAGAACATGGTGCTACTCTGAAGCACAAGTGT
Organism: Triticum dicoccoides; assembly: GCF_002162155.2. Taxonomy (NCBI): domain Eukaryota; kingdom Viridiplantae; phylum Streptophyta; class Magnoliopsida; order Poales; family Poaceae; genus Triticum; species Triticum dicoccoides. Next base: position 3,900,268 of record NC_041392.1, read on the forward strand.
GGTAAAAGGATAGTAACATTGTTCCTTCTCTCTTTTCTCTCATTTTTTCTCTTTTTTTCTTATTTTTGTAGGCTTCTTTGGCCTCTCTCCTTTTTTTAGGGCTTCTTTGGCCACTTTTATTTTGATAACCTCACATGGGACAATGTTCTAATAATGATGATCATCACACTTTTATTTACTTACAACTCAATATTACAACTCGATATCTAGAATAATGTATGACTCTATATGAATGCCTCCGGCGGTGTACCGGGATGTGCAATGATCTAGCGTAGCAATGACATCAAAAAATGGACAAGCCATGAAAACACCATGCTAGCTATCTTAGATCATGCAAAGCAATATGACAATGAATGCTGAAGTCATGTATATGAAGATGATGGAAGTTGCATGGCAATATATCTCGGAATGGCTATAGAAATGCCATGATAGATACGTATGGTTGTTGTTTTGAGGAAGATATAAGGAGGCTTATGTGTGATAGAGCGTATCGTATCACAGGGTTTGGATGCACCGGCGAAGTTTGCACCAACTCTCGAGGTGATAAAGGGCAATGCACGGTACCGAAGAGGCTAGCAATGGTGGAAGGGTGAGAGTGCGTATAATCCATGGAATCAACATTAGTCATATAGAAGTCACATACTTATTGCAAAAATCTAGAAGCTATCGAAACAAAGCATTAGATGCATGCTCCTAGGGTAATAGATTGGTAGGAAAAGACCATCGCTCATCCCCGACCGCCACTCATAAGGAAGACAATCAATAAAAAATCATGCTCCGACTTCGTTACATAACGGTTCACCATATGTGCATGCTACGGGAATCACAAACTTCAACACAAGTATTTCTACAATCCATAATTACTCACTAGCATGACTCTAATATCACCATCTTTATATCGCAAAACTATTGCAAGGAATCAAACATATCATATTCAGTTATCTACAAGTTTTATGTAGGATTTGATGACTAACCATGTGAATGACCAATTCCTGATAACTCTCTAAATAGATATAAGTGAAGCAACAGAGTTTAATTCTTTCTACAAAAGATATGCCCAAGCTCTAACAAATATAAGTGAAGCAAAAGAGCATTCTACAAATGGCGGTTTTCTATGTGTAGGGAAACATGCAATCCAAACTTCAAATGATATAGTGATGCACATGAAGCATTCTATAAAGCCATACTCAAAAGATATAAGTGAAGTGCAATGAGCATTTTATAAATCAACCATGGACTATCTCATACCAGCATGGTGCATAAAAGAAAAACGGAAAAACTAAATGCAAAAGACGCTCCAAGATTTGCACATATCACATGAACGAAACAAAACCGAAAACATACCGATACTTGTTGAAGAAAGATGAGATGCCTTCCGGGGCATCCCCAAGCTTAGACGCTTGAGTCTCCTTTAATATTTACTTGGGGTTCCTTGGGCATCCCCAAGCTTTAGCTTTTGTCTCTCCTCCTTCTCATCATATCGAGACCTCCTCGATCTTTAATCACTTCATCCACACAAAACTCAATAGAAAGTCTAGTAAGATCCATTAGTATAATAAAGCAAATCACTACTCTAAGTACTGCTGCAAACCAATTCATATTTTATTTTTGCATTTGAGCTATTGTAATATAAATTTTTCTTGGCTTAATCCACTGATAGAAATCGATAGTTTCATCAAAACAAGGAAACAATGCATCGAAAACAGAATCTGTCTTAAACAGGACAGTCTGTAGTAATCTGAACATTAAACATACTTCTGGTACTCCAAAAATTCTGAAATAATTAGGAAAAATAAACAATTTGTATATAAATATAGTGCAAAATGTTTCAGAACCATTTGACGTTCCAGTAAAAATATATAAAATCGCTCACTACAGCCAAAGTTTCTGTTTTGCACCGCACAAACCAACAAGCAATGTAAACATCCTAAAGGCAAATCTTGGCACATTATTTTTATAATACAATGGAATTGTACAAGGGGATCATTATTTTTGTTGAAAATTTTCTGTAATTAAGATTCACAAAGTTTCCGTGAGCATGAACAAAGTTCAAGGACGTCCCCCACTTTCACAATGCTCGTCTATCTCACTTTCACTTTTCTTTTTGTGAAGTTATAAGTTCCCCTCTATATTTTTTCGTTTTAAAACTTTATAAAAGCACTCAACAGAAATAAATGACTCTCTAAAACTTCTGGGTTGTCTCCCTGGCAGCGCTTTCTTTAAAGCCATTAAGCTAGGCATAAAGTGCTCAAGTAACGAATCCACCCGGATCCCAAGGTATATCAAAGCCAATTTTAATTAACAATGATTTAGAATTTAGTAGTGAGAACAAAGAAACATATATCAAGCAATGACAAAGTCTAACTCTCTTCCTATGCATCGGCATGTCATAGAAGAACAATTCATGAACATCAAGTAAAGGCCAATACATAGCATAAGCAGTTTCTTGCAATTTTATCGTGTTGGAAACATAGAGAGGTGGAGATATAGTTTCTCTCTCATAATAATTGCAAGTAGGAGCAGCAAGCACATGCATATTATATTCATCAAAATCATCATGTGCAGCGGTAAAAGGCAACCCATCAATATAATCCTTAACAAGAGCAAACTTCTCTGATATAGTGTAGTTTGGAGAATTCAAAATGATAATAGGACTATCATGTGTGGGTGCAATAACAACAATTTTGTGTTTAACATAAGGAACAATAGCAAGTTCATATCCATAAACATCATTCACATTGGCATCTGGGCCACAAGCATAGCAAACATCAAGTTCATCAAAAAGGGATATTTCAAAAGAATCAACAGGATCATAGCAATTATCATGGCATTCATCCTTCGGTAAGCATGAAGGGAAATTAAATAATGTATGAGTTGAAGAGTTACTCTCATTAGAAGGTAGGCACGGGTAGCTAATCCGTTCTTCCTCCTTTTGTTCTTCACTCTCCTCATCATCTTTTTCATCCAATGAGCTCACAGTATCATCAATTCCTTCTTCCATAGACTCCTGCAAAATATTTGTCTCTTCTTGGACAGCGGAGACTCTCTCAATAAATTCATCAATATCGGAATTGAATTTATAATTATCATAGCAATGTTTAAGGATAGAAAAAAATTTAGGTCTGTAAACAACATCATAAAGATTTCCACACTCTTTAAACAAAGATTCAATTTCATAAGCACCCATAAAAGCAACGAATTCTTCTATTTGTTCCACATCATAGTAATCATAGATACCATTAGCATAATAAGCCAAGGTTTTATCATCACTAAATTTGCATGAAAAGGGAAGGTGTGGAGCCTTCATCCTAGAGCAACAAGTATAATCATATCTCAAGCATAGTTGCCGAGCATACCAATGCAACATATGAATTTGATCCCATAATAGTTTTCCTTTTTGAGTCAAGCGATAATCCCTAAAGTATTCACGTTGATCCAATGTGTCTCCCATTACATAATTGAATGGGGTTTTCTCAGGATTATTAAAGTAGTGCATAGTATCTTTCACATAATGAGCATCGAGGGTTTTAGGAGGTTCCCCATCTCCATGAGTAGCAAGTAAACCTAATATTTTTAGTATTTCGTGTTCCGTATGCATAACTAAAGCTAGAGAACAACTTAGAACAGAAAATAAAAACTACTTAGTGATAAAGCAAACAAGCACACACGAGAATATTCACCCCACACTATTGCTCCCCGGCAACGGCGCCAGAAAAAGGTCTTGATAACCCACAAGTATAGGAGATCAGTTGTAGCCTTTTTCGATAAGTAAGAGTGTCGAACCAAACGAGGAGCTAAAGGTAGAACAAATATTCCCTCAAGTTCTATCGACCACCGATACAACTCTACGCACGCTTAACGTTCGCTTTACCTAGAACAAGTATGAAACTAGAAGTACTTTGTAGGTGTTGTTGGATAGATTTGCAAGATAATAAAGAGCACATAAATAAAAAGTAAGGGCTGTTTAGATAAAGAAACAACTAAGTTAGTTTTAGTAGAGAGATTTTTGTCACAAGAGAGTTATTTGTCCCTAGGCAATTGATAACTAGACAGGTCATCATTATTGCAATTTTATATGAGGGAGAGGCATAAGCTAACATACTTTCTCTTCTTGGATCATATGCACTTATGATTGGAACTCTAGCAAGCATCCGCAACTACTAAAGATCATTAAGGTAAAACCCAACCATAGCATTAAAGTATCAAGTCCTCTTTATTCCCATACGCAAACAACCTACTTACTCGGGTATGTGCTTCTATCACTCACGCCACCCACCATAAGCAAATCATGAACATATTGCAAACCCTACAGCGGGGATCCCTCACGCTTGCGTGACACGGAGAGTACCATAGGACAGCACCAATAATAAAACATGCAGCTCAAACCAATGACGATCATTAATGAACCCATATGACAAAACAGACCTACTCAAACATCATACGATAGCCATACATCATTGGGAAATAATATATAGCGCTGAGCACTGATACGTCTCCAACGTATCTATAATTTTTGATTGCTCCATGCTATATTCTCTACTGTTTTGGGCAATATTGGGCTTTATTATCCACTTTTATATTATTTTTGGGACTAACCTATTAACCGGAGGCCCAACCCAGATTTGCTGTTTTATGCCTATTTCAGTGTTTCGAACAAAAGGAATATCAGACGGAGTCGAAACGGAACGAAATCAACTAGAGAAGTTATTTTTGGAAGGAAAGCCACCGGATAGACTTGGACTCTACGTCAGAAGATACGGGAGCTGGCCACGAGGGTGGGGGGCGCGCCCACCCCCTAGGGCGCGCCCCCTGCCTCGTGGGCCCCCCGAAGCTCCACCGACGTACCCCTTGTACCCATATATACCTACGTATCCCAAAACTTCCAGAACAGAGATTAGATCTGGAGTTCCGCCGCCGCAAGCCTCTGTAGCCACCAAAAACCTCTCGGGACCCTGTTCCGACACCCTGCCGGAGGGGGGAACCCTCACTGGTGGCCATCTTCATCATCCCGGCGCTCTCCATGACGAGGAGGGAGTAGTTCACCTTCGGGGCTGAGGGTATGTACCAGTAGCTATGTGTTTGATCTCTCTCTCTCTCTCGTGTTCTTGATTTGGCACGATCTTGATGTATCGCGAGCTTTGCTATTATAGTTGGATCTTATGTTTCTCCTCCCCCTCTTCTCTCTTGTAATGGATTGAACTTTCCCTTTGAAGTTATCTTATCGGATTGAGTCTTTAAAGATTTGAGAACACTTGATGTATGCCTTGCGTGGGATAACCGTGGTGACAATGGGTTATTCTATTGATCCACTTGATGTATGTTTTGATGATCAACTTGTGGGTTTCGTGACATTGGGAACCTATGCATAGGGGTTGGCACATGTTTTCGTCGTGATTCTCCGGTAGAAACTTTGGGGCACTCTTTGAGGTTCTATGTGTTGGTTTGAGTAGATGAATTGAGATTGTGTGATGCATATCGTATAATCATACCCACGGATACTTGAGGTGACAATGGAGTATCTAGGTGACATTTGGGTTTTGGTTGATTTGTAGGACAGAGGTTTGTAGGACAGAGGTATGTAGGACAGTCACCTAGTTTGTAGGACAGAGGTTTGTAGGACAGAGGGAAATTTGCTACTGTCCTACAAACCTCTGCACTTGGAGGCCCAGTCATCTAATCTCGGTTCTGGAAGTTTTAGGATACGTAGGTATATATGGGTGCAGGAAGTACGTCGGTGGACCGAAGGGGGGGCCACGAGGCAGGGGGGCACGCCCCCTACCCTCGTGAGCACCTCCCTCATCTTCTGACGTAGAGTCCAAGTCTATCCGGTAGGTTTCCTTCCAAAAATAACTTCTCCAGTTGATTTCGTTACGTTTCGACTCCGTTTGATATTCCTTTTCTTCGAAACACTGAAATAGGCATAAAACAACAAATCTGGGCTGGGCCTCCGGTTAATAGGTTAGTCCCAAAAATAATATAAAAGTGGATAATAAAGCCCAATATTGCCCAAAACAGTAGATAATATAGCATGGAGCAATCAAAAATTATAGATACGTTGGAGACGTATCAAGATACCATCTTGTTATATCATATTATGATTGTTTTGAGAAAGTGTTGTCATCCGAGATTTGTTATTATTGCTCGCTACTTGATTATGCCATTGATATGAGTAAACATGAGACCTAAATGTTATTGTAAATATGGTTAGTTCATAATCTTTGCTGAAAACTTGAATGCTGGCTTTACATATTTGCAACAACAAGAGAAAACAGAGTTTGTAAAAGTTTTTCTTTATCACTTTCAGTTTGTCAACTAAATTGCTTGAGGACAAGCAAATGTTTAAGCTTGGGGGAGTTGATACGTCTCCATCGTATCTACTGTTCCAAACACTTTTGCCCTTGTTTTGGTCTCTAACTTGCATGATTTGAATGGAACTAACCCGGACTGACGCTGTTTTCAGCAGAATTGCCATGGTGTTATTTTTGTGCAGAAATAAAAGTTCTCGGAATAACCTGAAACTTCATGGAGAATATTTTTGGAATATATAAAAAATACTGGCGAAAGAATCAAGACCAGGGGGCCCACACCCTGTCCACGAGAGTGGGGGGTGCGCCCACCCCCCTGGGGCGCACCCCTTGCCTCGTGGGGCCCCTGAGGCTCCACCGACCTCAACTCCAACTCTATATGTTCATGTTCGGGGAGAAAAAAAATCAGAGAGAAGGATTCATCGCATTTTACGATACAGAGCCGCCGCCAAGCCCTAATCTCTCTCGGGAGGGCTGATCTGGAGTCCGTTCGGGGCTCCGGAGAGGGGAATCCGTCGCCGTCGTTATCATCAACCATCCTCCATCACCAATTTCATGATGCTCACCACCATGCGTGAGTAATTCCATCATAGGCTTGCTGGACGGTGATGGGTTGGATGAGATTTATCATGTAATCGAGTTAGTTTTGTTATGGTTTGATCCCTAGTATCCACTATATTCTGAGATTGATGTTGCTATGACTTTGCTATGCTTAATGCTTGTCACTACGGCCCGAGTGCCATGAATTCAGATCTAAACCTATTATGTTTTCATGAATATATGTGAGTTCTTGATCCTATCTTGCAAGTTAATAGTCACCTACTATGTGTTATGATCCGGCAACCCCGAAGTGACAATAATCGGGACCACTCCTGGTGATGACCGTAGTTTGAGGAGTTCATGTATTCACTAAGGGCTAATGCTTTGGTCCTGTACTCTATTAAAAGGAGGCCATAATATCCCTTAGTTTCCAATAGGACCCCGCTGCCACGGGAGGGTAGGACAAAAGATGGCATGCAAGTTCTTTTCCATAAGCACGTATGACTATATTCGGAATACATGCCTACATTACATTGATGAACTGGAGCTAATTCTGTGTCACCCTATGTTATAACTGTTGCATGAGGAATCGCATCCGACATAATTATCCATCACTGATCCAATGCCTACGAGCTTTTCACATATTGATCTTTACTTAGTTACTTTACCGTTGTCACTGTTATAATTACTACAAAACTACTACTGTTACTTTTGCCACCGTTACCATTACTTCCATACTACTTTGCTACTAAATACTTTGCTGTAGATATTAAGTCTTTCAAGTGTGGTTGAATTGACAACTCAGCTGCTAATACTTGAGAATATTCTTTGGCTCCCCTTGTGTCGAATCAATAAATTTGGGTTGAATACTCTACCCTAAAAAACTGTTGTGATCCCCTATACTTGTGGGTTATCAGAGACTGCAAGCTCTTTCTTCCAAAACAAAATTAAACCACCGCTTCGGCAATTGCTCCCGACTACGTACTTGTGATCCATCTCCAACCTTCGACGGAGACACTCTGCTAGATATTCATCTAAATGTGTTTCCATCAAGAACATCACGTCAGGACTCCTACACTTCTGAACGTGTAGCAAAGCCCTTACTGCCGCAGCCTATTGCAGGCCACGACAATTCCAACTTAGGATCCTCATTGCATCCGGTCAGCCTCACTCCTGGAGGCCGCCGATATCGAAGAGTTTATTCCTCCCCTCCGTACGCTAGCGTTTTGGAGGTTGAGTTTTTCCCTGTGTACTCTCACCAGAAGGTGTGACTTCACTCACGGATCCAATTAGTTGTAATTGTCCAACAATCTCAGCCACTTTACCATTATTCACCAAGGACCCATCTCCAGTTTTAGGTTCAGCCTTTTCCTGCTTTGATTTTCTTTTCCGGATTTGTTCAACTCCATGTCCTATGTTGCCACACTTCAATCCGGATTCCTTGGAACATGATTAGGACGCCAGATCATATTCATATGAAACTCATCGTCGTCTTCAGGAAAGCGACCACCACGACCTCGTCCCTTACCACGAGAGGCACGGCGAGTAGATCCTTGGTTTCCATGACCGCGACCTCTACTAGCACCTCCATTAGCAAGTACAAAATCCCCCTAGTCCAACTTTGATTCATCATGCTTGCCCGTTCCACATTCCTGATGCCAGTGCCCCCCTAGTCGTTGTAGGAGATCCTCCACCCGATCTCTCCTTGCCGAACTGCTTGATCCTCCAGCATCGCCCATGGCAACCACCACAAAAACTTCAAAAACCCCTAACCCTACACCGGCAAGGTTGGGGAAGATGGCCCGCGCAGCCCCAGGGCTAGCACAAAGCAATGGCCAGGGGAGGGGTGGGGGCAAATCACGAGAAGATAGTAGACTCTCGGCGGCGGCCGCCGAAGGACATGAAAACCCTAGGTTTTTCGCTAGGGGAAAGAGTCATAGCTACACTTCTCCTCGAGAAGCACGTATCTTGGTAGGACCTAAGCCTTGGTATCACCAGTTATGTCCCCAAGTCCCAGGTCCATGGTTCCATGTGACGTAGGCTTGAACATCATTTTCGTGGCACAGAACCGGATGTTCACATGGTCGATGGCTCCATGCCTCAAAGGAAAATCCCCATCCGACTGGGAGCGCATGGGCTACACAGTCTTTTTAACTATATGTGTACATTCTTTTGTAAGCGAAAACCAATACTACTAATTAACCCACATACCGTAGATAATACCAGCATACACTTGCCAATCACATATTCTGTAAAATGTAGAAATCACACATACACCTCTCAATATATATGCAACTTTTGCCCCAAAACCGCTTCAGAATTATTTCAGTTTGAACTCTCCTCATTTTAGCAAACAACAACTAAGTTTAAGCTTGACCAAATTTGATTTGAATTTGGTTTAGAACATATACTAGTTTAGTTTAAGTTAAATTAGAATTTGTCCACACAAAATCTTGATTGCTGATGTAGGAAAAGACTGTTGATCTAGCATTCAAAAAAATGTTACCAAGCATTAGAAAAAAATGTTGAACAAGTATTTAAAAAAATGTTAATGTAGCATTCAGAGAAATGCTGAACAAGTATTTGAAAAAAATGTTGATCAAGCATTAGAAAAATGTTGAACAAGTATTTGAAAAATGTTGATCAAGCATTCAAAAAATGTTGAGCAAGTATTTTGAAAAATGTTAATCAAGCATTCAAAAAATGTTGAGCAAGTATTTGAAAAATGTTAAATAAGGATTTAAAAAATGCTAACCAAGCATTCAAAAAATGTTGAACAAGTATTTGAAAAAAATATTAAACAAGTATTTGAAAAAAAAATATTGAACAAGTATTTGAAAAAATATTGATCATATTTATAAAAATGTTGAACAAGTATTTGAAAAGAAAATGTTGAACAAGTATTTAAAAAAATATTGATCATGTATATAAAAATGTTGAACAAGTGTTTGAAAAGTGTTGAACAACTATTTGAAAAAATGTTGATCATGTATATAAAAATGTAGAATGAAAAACAAAAAGAAACAAATAATAACCAAAAAAGAAAAAGAAAAAATGGAGAAGGAAAAACAAACGCAAACAAAAAATGGAGAAGAAAAAAGAAAATAAGAAACAAAGAAAAAATTCAGAAAATGAATGAAATAAAAACAGTGAAGAAAAAAGAGAAGAAACAAATTAAAACAAAAAAAGGAAAAAAATCCTGAAGAAAAACGCTCATGTAGCGTCAAGTACAACGCGCCCCGTAATTCTTACCACTAAACGAACTTGGGTGGGTTGGTTAACGCAGCGCGTGATCTCACTGGCCTTCCATTGTAGTACTTGTGAGCAAAATTTCACAAAAAAAAACCTGTTTTTACTTGGTTTCGAAAAAGAAAAGTTTCGGCCAAAATAGTGTGAATAGTGGCATATACTAGTCCTCAACTCAACGCTGTTTTTTTTCCGTAAAAATTGATATACTAGTGCAAAAGAAAGTCAAGTTTATATTCTATTTTGATTTTTTTTAATTATTAAAATCATATAGCGTATAGATACAACCAGAAAACCAACGTGCATTTTTTCCCATTCGGCATGCAGGATCGGTGTAGCAGCCACGGCACAGGTAATGCTCTACCAGCCCTTGACATCAGTGTCAACTTAAAGATCGCCGAGAACAGACGCTAAATACCACCTCCTGGAGCCCAAAGCCCCAAACCCGAATGAACACCCACCAACCTTCCAGGCAGGCGCCTATAAATCGCCGCCCCAAGTCTTACCTCTTCCTCACACTGCACTCGCTCACCCCTCGATCGATCTAGTGGAGCGGCGGTAAACCGTCCGCCTTTGAATTCCACCCTGTGAGTAGTCTTGGCGCTCTCCGTGTCCCGCTCACTATCCAGCACACCAGCAGCCACCCTCCTCACCCGTGTATACATCTTGAGCGGTTTGTTATTTCATACGTTCTGCAGGGTCACGTTTTATTCTTATTTACGTTCCTTGTGCTGGCTGAAGCAACACTGAACTACCCGACAGGTCTTGAGCATGTACCATGTCTGTGTTTAGCTAGAAGAATATGTCATAACAGTCATCCCTGTTGTTAGCTAGGTTCAGTCTTTTTTATCGTCCCTCCTTTGTTGTTTTTATACCCTATTATTCGTATTTTTCCTCGACTATTTGTTCCTGACACCCATATTACTTTTAATCAGGGTGCACCAGACAGCGGCCTTTATACTGCAGGCTAGTACAGAGAATGACGTGTTGAGTTTCCTTGAATATTCCGCAAGAATAGATGTACATAAAGCTTTCTTTCAGGAGATCAGACTGAACCTGGTGGGTAATCAACCATCTCATGCTCTCTGCCATTTTACGGTTTTAAGTAACCTTCTTCTTTTCTGTACGTCTTGCATGTATTTGCAGACCACTCCATCTGCCTCTGCGGGTACAAAAGAAGCACTAGTGCCTCCCAAGGTATGAACTGACGAATTATTATTTCTGTTCTTGCTAAATAAGGCACGATATGTGCAAAAGATGACATGTATAAGCTGACCTTGCTGACTGAGAGTTGTTCTGTTGTGCTACCTATGTCTGTCTTTAGCCTTCATCGCCTATATTGGTGTTCCTACATGTTAGTCTGCGATTTTCTCTCCATCTTATTTTAGTCGTATCTTATATTTCTCCAACATTTTTCTCTTGGAATCATTCTCTGTGCTAGTCTTTTGTTCTTCTTGGGTTGGAGAGAATATCTTGGAGAAATGTACATCATTGCCCACATTAACTAGCAGGCCATCTTTAAGAACATCCCAGTGAAAATATAATGCAGCAAGGGAGTACCTGATCACTCAGACACCAAATTTTCTTTAAATACTCCCTCTATTCCTAAATATAGGGTGTATAGTTTTTGGCACGGAAATTAAAGAACAAACATGGAGGGAAAATTTCACAAGTTTTGGTCGAGATTTCACCTGACTAATTGACATGAGAAAATAGAGGAGGTTGCTTTATATAAGGAAATGTAATCAAATCCCTAAAAAAATATCTAAACGAGTGGTGCAACGCAATACACCTTATATTTTGGGTTTTTTCTCAAAAAACTATACACCTTATATCAAGGAACGGAGGGAGTAGTTTTCAGCACTTTTACAGTGCTTTCCAGGTTGTTGTGCACATTACAGGATTACAAGAAATGTTTGAAGGGTATGGGCAAGAAAGAAATGATCATTCGCTAGCTTATATTTAATTATGAACATGCATCTCTCTTTATCTCTCAGCAGTTCTATATGTATACTGATAAATAATGTGACTGCAGGGTGCAGGTTCATACACCGTTGCCATGAAGACGCTGCCTACCGACTATGAAGAAAGCATACTCGAAAGCCTCACTGGAAACAACAGGATAATGGTGTGGGCTAGCAGAAGGAGACAGGAGGAGGACAAACAGTATATTGTCCATGTTCAGCGCGTTCGTGGCATTGGTCCTCCCGCAAGTCTGGTCGTCAAGAAGTTCGAAAACATGAACCCGGCACTGCAACTGGACGACAATGTGATGAACCGCTGCAACTCAGAGATGACCCTGTTAGCCACCATCTGCCACGATAACATCATCAAAGTCCTAGGTGTCATCGAGAGGGATGAAGCGCTGATGCTCGTCTACAAGTTCGAGGTGAATGGCAGCCTTCACTACTGGCTGCATCAGAGGAAGGTGGGCATGCGGCCGTTGAGCTGGCCGGAGAGGATGTCCATCGCCATTGGCGTGGCCAAAGGGCTCCGCCACATGCACCACGGTTGCAACAGACCGTTTGTCCACCACAACATCAACCCCAAAAACATCTTGCTTGATCAGAATTTCAAGGCCGTAATAGCCAGCTTTGGCGCTGCACAGATGAACATGGCTGGGCTTGACCAACCGTTGCCCATCGCCGACCTGCCTCTTGGTAACTTTGGGTATGCAGCTCCTGGTATGTTTGGAAACATAATTCTGTCTTAACTTTTCTTAATTATTACAGGGAATTCTGTCTTAACTAGTTTGGTCTTTTAACTAGTACTATAAATGATTAACTGCAGAATATGGGACGGGGGCAACAACGGAGAAGGTAGACATTTACAGCTATGGTGTGCTGCTGCTGGAGCTCATCACGGGGCGGATTGCCAGTGAAGCTGGAGTGGATGGTCATTTGGCGAATTGGGCACGGAAATACTTCACTGAACTGATGGCAAACCAACAAGAAGCGTTCCAGAATGCCGTGGACAGGGACATCCCAGATCAAGCACGGTACATGGAGGAGATGGCTACCATGTTCAGGCTGGGTGTGAATTGCACCGCCGTGGACCCGCAGCAAAGGCCGTCCATGCGGATGGCTCTCAAACGACTCCGCCGCAGCCATGGGCGTGGCCCATTCCGTGGCCTCCTCACCTGCTATCTGCTGTGATGCTCGTTGTGTTTTCTAGGAAGATCACGTCACGCATGAATGGTCCATATGATGACTCGGTTGAATAAATTTGTAAATACATCTCAAGTACAAGTAATGACGTGGACTGTGCTGCCTTTTTCTGAGAACATTTTGCTGTCCTGTTGTGTTCGCCTCTGCAAAATTCTGCTGCTTGTTTCTCTTTCCTTGTATGTGTGCAAACTCTTCTTGCTGCTACTTGTGAGGACTTGAGCAACTAGTATCTGACATGACATTATCCTGGGTATTGTTATTTGTTACATTCTGCAGGTTCACGTTTTATATTTACGTTCCTTCTGCTGACTGAAGCAGCACTGAACTACCGAACAGGTCTTAAACATGTACTCCCTCTGTAAACTAATATAAGAGCGTTTAGATCACTATTTTAGTAATCTAAACACTCTTATATTAGTTTACGGAGGAAGTACTATGTAAGTACTGTGTTTGTGTTTAGCTTGGAGTAAATGCATTAACAGTCATCACTATTGTTAGTTAGGTTCAGTCTCTTTTATGGTCCCTTTGTAAAATTGTTTGTATACCCTATTATTTATATTTATCCTCGACTATTCGTTCCTGACACCCATGTTGCTTTTTAATCAGGGTGTCCCTGCCATATCCGTTGCTACAATGCCTCCTTTCGTCGACCATGATTCACAAGCATTTATTATACTGCTGTCTTATAGCTTCATATGTTGTTCTTTGGGAATCCAAGGAACTGATGTATAGAAAGTTTTCTTTCAGGAGATCAGACCGAACCTGATTGGTAACAAACTGTCTCATGCTCTCTGCCATTTTGCGGTTTTCCTTAACAATCTAATATTCTTCTTTCTGCACATCTTGCATGTAATTGCAGACCACTCCATCTGCCTCCTCTGATATGAAATCGCAGTAGTGCCTGCCAAGCTATGAATTGACAAAAGACTGTTTCAGTTCTTTGCTAAATGTTCAGAATAGGCTTGATCCACCTGTATGTTGATGCCCGACATTGGAAATTATGAGGTGAGATTTCTTCGAAGTTCATTTTGGAGTACATCGGATTTTTATATGGACATGAACACGCATTACCTACAGGTATTGTTTTGTGCAGTAGGGAGCCTCTCACCAGCCAAAATGTATATACATTTACTCATTCCCCAGAGCTCATTTTATGAGATCTTAGTGATCTGCAAACAAAGCATCAGCTTAGCTTTAAAAATGAGCTGGGTTGCTCACCCCTTTGTATAATTCCTGAATTAATTGACTACTTTTTGGATCAATACACACAAACAAAATGATTTTTTGTTTTTCGTCATGACTCGCGACCTTCCACTGTTGTAACTACAAAACGAGTAGTTTTCGTACAAGAAAAAAAATGATTAGTTGAATTCCTGACCGTGAGGGTAAACAAGCTGTCCACTAGCATTGATAATGATTGGGTAATTCCATTAGTTGTTAGCAACTTATAACGTTCTGTTCCTGAAATCTAACATCTTAATTGAGAAACTCTTTTTGGTGGGAATCATAGCATCTTGGTACCAAGATGGATAGTAAGAGTCTCTACTCCAACAAGCTTTTTGCAACTCGCGAATTCCTTTGTTTTTCCTTCTTTCAGGATATATTCTTCCTGTGTAAATGTGTAAATTCACTTCACTTCTTGATATGGATGGATGGCTTCATTAGTATGCTCAAATGGGGAGGGGAACACAATGTTCAGGTAATCATCTCCCCATAAAACACCATCTAGGTGCTCAGCAGAGAGAACATGCAGGGATCCTGAACAGAGCACATACTAGCCACATAGATGTTTTTATTGGTTGCAAATTGCAGAAGAGTGGAGCTGAGGATAGATGCTCTCAAGCTAGGGCTGGATTCTGCCAGTCTGTCCAAAAAACTGAAACAGTCTTTTGTCAATTCAGGTCCAAGCTTACATGAAGCAACCTCCTGAAACAGACGTATCAGATTTAGACGAGCTCTCCACCATCTCAAGTTACCTAATATATTACGTACTAGTAGTTAAATCTCAATTGTCAATCAGTGGTGACGTGCTTGCTTCAGAACTTGATACTAATGCTGAAATGTGCTGTTCTCACCTTGTCAATGACAGATTGAGATCGACCGTGGAGTCGTCTGTGAACTCTTTCTCACCTGATATTGTGGAAGCTGCGTATTCGTGGCCCAGACTGTCCATGTTCCACAACATCATGGAGATGATCCAGGTGTTTGAAGGCAGCCTGATCAGGGCCACCTGGCGGATCAAGGAGGCCCTGTGGCAGCTGATCGAGGCATCCCGGTCGGTCGGCGAGACCCAGCTCGAAGCGAAACTCGAGTTACTCGACAAGGTGGTCAGTTACCTGTAATGCCTCTTGCTGTCGCCATGCATGTGTGTTTTGGTTTGACAGAGGATCGAGCTGATACGCCTAGATAGAAGAGGTTATCGTCGGCCGCTCCTGTTCTTGGCCAGGGTTGTGGAGCGAGCTGCCTTGCCGCAAAGTCATGGCAGATAAAATTGTCAGTTTGTAGGTTGTATAACAAGTAAGTTCTGAGATTAAATACATTAGAGTTGGTCCAAGGACGCAACCTGTATCCATTACATTTGCTCCTTACACAGAAACTAGCACTCCCTCTGTCCCAAAATAAGTGTCGGACGGAGGGAGTACATTTTTTTCCTGAATTTCACTCGGATATCAGATTCAAATTGAATGAATCTGTTTGTATTGTTGCTTGCTACGAGTCATCTTTTGTGTAACTATGACCTGCTTGTACATACATGTGGAATCAAACTTCTGGTCTGAGTCTTAAAGTAGCAAAAAATAAAAAGAAACAATAACCGTACAAACCTTAAAATTCTTTTCTAAATCATGAGGTTGGCGATTTTAACCTTTTTTCAGGCAATAGTCATTTGGTGTGAATGCCCCCCGGGAAAGAATGCAGGCAAGTGATCAAACAGTCGTTTTAGAGCTTCGTCGAAGCAGAGGAAGCCATCTCTGAAGTTTTACCTGAAAAAAAACAGATCTGAACTTTCTCTGGCCACCGCAAAAAGTGACTGCAAAGATGAGCACATGCCGACGCCGAGTAGGGAGCGATTAGCTGCAAGGTCAGTCGCACTCATAACTCACTTCGTCTTGTGCTGACCGAGTTCTTTTTTGCAAGTCATAAGGTTGTCTCCTGTGACCGAGTTCACATCGAGAATTGATCGTCGTTGAGTTGACAGAACCAAGCATGGATTCAGAGGTATAGTATTGCTCGTTCGTAAGTGTCAGTGAAGTAAAAAAAGGTGTTAACCTGCGACTCAGAATGGATTCCTTGGCGGTTGCTAGTTGCGAGGACTTGTTACATTAGTGTTCCTTGGCGGTTGCTAGTTGCGAGGACTTGGAAGGACTTGCAATTAATCAGTAATTAGTTAGTACTTCCTGTTGGCAGTTTTAATTTTCATGTATGATACTACAAGGATCAAATTACTGAAACAATGGTAAATTAGTATATTTTCAACAGAATGTTACACTTCTTAGTACCCCATCCTTTCAAGTTGCACGAACTAGCAATCCACGTACCCTTATCCTAGGAGATGGGTACTATACAACAATACTGAATCATATCAATACAGCAATAATTACTCTTATAAAGAATACCGGAGTCCCAGTCTTGGATCACTAGTAGAAAATATGCCTTTGATCCAGAGCATTAGTCCCAGCCAGGTTTGGGCCCGGGACTAGGGATGGACCTTTAGTCCCGGTTGGTGACACCAACTGGGACTAAAGATATCCCTATATATAGATGCTTCGTCCAACCCGAGCCCAAGCTCTCCTTTCTCTCCTCTCCGTTTTCTTCCCCTAGCTCGATCTCATCCTCCATTTTTGCCAAGATTTGTCAAGATTGGAGGCACTCCCATCTGTCCAAGGGTTCTAAAAGGTTAGCAACTTCATCCTTTCATCTCTCATTGCTAGTTTAGCTCATGTCATGCTCTAAGTATAGTGATTTGTGGGTTTCAGTTTGGGAGTAATTATGTGGGAGTTTATTTGATTTATATGGAATTTGAGCTCAAATTAACTTCTTAGTTTGCATATGTGTAGGTGTGGTTTACTTTGTGCCTTGTAGAGAGATTCCACTATGAACTACAAACGGATGTATATAGACATACTTTAGAGAGTAGATTCACTCATTTTGCTCCGTATGTAGTCCATAGTGCAATCTCTAAAAGGTCTTATGTTTAGGAACGGAGGGAGTATTTTGTTCAGAAAGCATAATTTCTTGTTTATTCATGATATCTAACGTTCAAAATTATCGGTGTGTGATGGTGTTTATTTTCAGTATATTGCTTAAGTTAAAAGATGGCTTTAAGAACATGCAAAATCCTCGAATTTTCATTTGGCATGCTGAAACCTCATCACTTTGCGTACTACTCCCTCCGTCCGTAGCTTAAAAAACGTTCTTATATTATGGAAAAGAGGGAGTAATAAACAACTGATGTGTGGCCGTATTCTTGGCTCTCAAGTTTGCTGGCCTTTGCCTCTTTGCGCAGGGCTGTGAGATCTCTCAAACAGGAGACGACTCGGGTGTTGGAAGGCACCCTGATGAGGTCCATCAGGAGGCTGAGGAGGTACTCTAGCAGCTGATCCTAGCATCCAAGTCAGACCAGCAAGACCCAAACAAGCGAAACTCAAGGATGTGGTTAGTCAGATCAAGGGAGGTACAGTGAGGGGTATTACCTTTTTTTTTTTTGCGATGGAGTGAGGGGTATTATCTGTGCCACCAGAATTATTCTGCTTGTATCGTGTCTTGCTGGCGCCATGTATGGCATCTGTTCTTGGTCTTGGGTCTCAAGTACAAGTAACAGTTAGGCTGAATTCTGCTGCCTCTTTTTTTTATGGACGAAATGCAATTAGCAATTAGCACTGCTTTCATTGCCCTCAGAAGGGTTCAAACAAAGTACAGATAGAGAAGGGAGGAAGCATAAAGCTACAGCATCATTGTTAATCAGTCGGGCTGGTGAGGTCTTTCGGCCAAGGTCTGCACTCTAGTCCTGCCAGCATCAGTCCATTGACGATCTTTGAGCTGAAGCTTGCGCAAGACGATCGTGACCGAGGAGTAGTGCTGCCTGCTTTATAATTCTTATGGTTGTGGCCGGATTGTTACATTCTGCAGGGTCAGTCGACACTTATAATGGACTTCCTTGTGCTGCTGAACGGAGCTGCGCCGAGTGACCAAAGAGGTCAGAAGAACATGCACTGACTGCTGTTAGCCAGGTTCAGTCCTTTTAGGATGGTCTTTTTCTTTCGTCCCGTGTATATTGTTCCATGGATTTTGTACTTCAAATGAATGCAAGTGGGTAATATATGTTGCTGTAATTTGAAATCTTGCTTGCATCAAGTCAGTAAGGTTGTACTACTACATTGGAGATGTGGACTGAATGTGTGTGTGTCTGTCTGTCAAGTGTAGAGGTAGCTAGCGATGAAACTGGATGAGAAGTAGTCAGAAACAGAGCAGCTGAACGCCTGCTCTGTAGCTGCCTTCCGGGAGTCCTCTCCTCCCCTTGGAGCAGCCGCTCCCTGCAGATGGCGACGTGGAGGGACGTCGGCCTGGGCAGAGAAAGTACAGAGAAATGACATTGCCATGATCTTCACGCACAAGAAGAGAGCGGATCTGAAGTTTCCTGTTTGCAGCTGCTAACCACACACACACACACCATTGTCATGTTCTTTGACAAACATAATTCCGCTGCCACGCCACAAGTGTTGATTCAGCAGGGTGAAAGTTAGCGAGTTCATCACCGAATAAGCCTTTTTCTCATTTTCTTTTTGATTGATCCCTCCCAGGCGCCAAGAACAACATCGATAAAGATAGCCAACAGCACGCCCACGGATTCCCCTTCCGGCGTATCTCCCTCTGGTCGTGCCGCAGCGCCACACCGCCAACGGCGCCTGCCGTGTTCGGGGCTACTAGTCAACCAGCGTCCGCAGCTCCTGCTCGCCGCAACAAATACAAGCGCAAGGGGGGACGCCGTGATGCCGCTACCGCCGGTGCTTCTGGTGTCGTCCCTCCGGCTGCGCGACCTCCGCCACTGTTCCCGCCACCACCGGTTATCAACACCGCCCCTGCAACGCTGACTCCTGAGGCTACCAACATTTCACCGGTAGTTGTGGCCTCGACGGACGCCGCTGGACAGGGCCCTAAAGTGAAGAAAACCGGCATGTGGTGTTTCAAATGTCGTTCAGATGATCATTTCTCCAAGGATTGCACGGTGATACCACTATTGTCATATTTGCAACAATTACAAGCACCCTATGCACCGTTGTCCTGTGCTAAAGCAACCAAGGCCCATGGCGTCGCTCGATGGATGTGGTCTTGTGAACGCTATGTTCGTGCAGCTTCCTGACTCGCTTTTCAAGGAACATCTCGCACGGCCAACACTGCCGACTGCTCTTGTCACGATATCTGGTGGTTCTTTGTGCGCTGCTGAGGTGGAGGTAGAGGTTGCTAAGATCGCCGCGGTCCAGTCATCATGGAAGCGGGAAGCCGTGCCGCATGGAGACAATGCTTTCCTAGTTTGTTTCCCGTCCCTCGAGATTTTGAAACGTGTGGCAGCTTTTGAGTACAATGTTAAATCACACGACGTGAAGGTTGCATTCAGTGAATGGATAGCTGAGGAGGTCACGTCCGTTCTTCCTTTGCAGCCGGTATGGGTTCACGTCGCCGGCGTTCCACCACCTCTCCGCCATTTCCTCGGTTTGTGGGCGGTTGGATCAGTTATAGGGGCCACACAAGATGTTGATTTGGTTTCTTTGCGCCGGCATGGTATTGTGCGAATTCAGGTGGCTGTACATTCTTTGAATATTTTCTCCAAAGAGGTTGGATCTGTTGATGCTTCGGTCTCCTCGGATGTCTATGTTAAACTTAATGGATATCCGCTTCGGTTTGTTCTGGAGGAGGAGGACTACGTCCCGGATCTTGACTTTATCCCACGAATTTGGGAACATCATGATGATGGCCATGAGGACGGCGCTAACCAGGATGAGCATATGCCTGACAGAGATGCTAGCAAAAGGTCTAAAAATGTCCAAGTTGTCGGTGACAATACGACGTCGGATGCTCAAACTAGTTCAGCGGCTCCTATAAAGTCCGTACAGAGATCAGTATATGCAGTGGAACCGGGCTGTTCGGCCGGCCGGCCGGACGTGATTGTGGCTCCAACGGGACTGCCCATAGCTGCTGCTGCTCACGTGAATGAAGTGGACAATGAGCGGTCCACGGCTGCATGTGCCATACAGGCCGTGGCTGTGGATCAGGGCCGGCCTATGGCTCTTGGCTGCATGCGCCATGCACCGCTCTCCGAGAGTGGTGCAGTCACCCACACGAGCCCGGCGCTCAAGCAGCTAGATGTTGCTGCCCCGACGCTGCATGCAGCTGCAGCGCATGCTTCTGCCATGGCTTCAGCGCGAATAGAGCCGGTCGTGGGTCCCGTTGCGCCTCCAGCCACATCACCGGTTGGCAGGACGGAATCCTTGATGACGCCACCAGCCACATCACCGGCTCGGGCGGCTGTCGCCGCGGTTTCACTGGGCTCAGCACCTTGTACATCACCGACCGCTGGGACTGTCGCCGATGGGTACTATGTCTGGTGGCATGACCACGCCCCTTCGACGTAGTAACCGTCACTCCCTTGCTGCTGATGGTTTCTCTGCAACTGATGAGCACTCCCTTGTGAAGGCAATGCGTCGCCAGGCCTTGAGGAATTTGGAACCCACGCTAGGTACCTCGTCCACTCAATCTTTTTTTTTTCAGATACTCGTATTACTAGTAGCTTAAAGAATGTTGGTGTATCTATGGGAAAGAACAATAATGAAATTAATCTGTCGGTTGGGGCACTTAAACACATGGAGATTGACCGTTTAAAGGTTTCTCCGAAGTGTAATAACGCCCTACCAAACCCTGAAACCGAGGACGATGATAAAACGGATGCCAAATATGATGGTCCGCTAATCTCCCACTTGGTTGGTGAGATACCGAGGTGGGTTTAGATGATGCAAGACCTAGGTCAATGTTTTGTGACTTCATAGTGTCTTCGCGGAAATCTAAATCGCACTCCTCTAAAAAGAAACAAAAACCACCCAAGAAGGCAAAAAGTTCCACACCCATTCGAGTTTTCTCATGAGAGGCATGTTTTGGAATAGCAGAGGTCTCTCAGACTTGGCTAAACATAAACACATCGGTGATTGTGTGCGAGAACACGAATTGGATTTTGTGGCAATTTCTGAGGCTGGTAAATGTGACTTTCGCCCACACGTCCTCGATCACCTATCAGGTGGTTTCGACTACACATGGCATAGTCTACCAGCTTGTGGAAGGTCTGGAAGAATCCTTCTTGGGATATTGACCACGACCATGGACTTGTTGGCTTTTTCGACCGGTGATTTTCATATCAAATTTCACCTACGAAATAGGGCTGATAATTTTACATGGAGCCTCGTCGCAGTCTATGGGGCTGCCCAAGATGAGCATAAATCTGCTTTCCTCCGTGAACTAGTGAACCTGGCTAAGGATAACCCGTACCCAATGCTTATTGGAGGGGATTTTAATATCCTTAGGTACCAGGAAGAAAAAAATAATAACCGCTTCGACACTCATTGGCCTTTCCTTTTCAATGCTGTGATTGACAGTTTGGATCTTTGGGAGGCCTGTATGTCGCGCGGCAGTTCACTTGAGCTAATAACCGTTCTGTGCCGACGTATGAGAAGCTCGATAGGGTACTCATGGATACCGAATGGGAGCTTAAATTTCCTATGGTAACCGTGCGAGCCCTAGAGCGTATCGAGGCATTATCGGATCATGCGCCAATCATTCTTGATTCTAATTCTACGAGTCATTCTGCCCGTCGCCCTTTCAAATTTGAATTGGCATGGTTGCATCGGGATGGTTTTGTAGACTTAATAAAGAGTGTTTGGGAGAGGCCCGCCGTTGGTCGTACACCGATTCAGAGATGGAATATAAAATAAGGGCCATGAGGCAACACCTCTCTGGATGGGCTAAACACACCATTGGATTGTACAAAAAAGAAAAGCAACGCCTCTGTACCATCATTGATGACCTCGACAAAATTGCAGAGACACGTATCTTATCTCAACAAGAGATTGAATTGAAAAATCAATCTAATGAGAAGGTTGACCGTCTATTGCGCGAAGAGGAGATCAAATACTACCAGAGGTCCAAAGCTGACTTCATCCTAATGGGAGATAGTAATACAAAATACTTCCAATTGGTCGCCAATGGTCGACATAGGAAGAAATGTATTCATAGTCTCCAACAGGATGAGGGGCGGATCGAAGGTCAGGAGGAGCTCAAAAAGTACATCACCAGCTACTACAAATCTCTTTTTGGGGCGCCGGATGAAGGGAATGTCACCCTTGACGAGGCCCGAATAGATGATATTTCACAAGTCATGGTGGAAGAGAACAATATCCTCACGGCACCTTTCTCGGAAGGGGAGGTGAGAGCGGCGGTGTTCCAAATGGAACACAACAAAGCTCCAGGCCCTGATGGTTTTCCCGCATAATTTGATCAGAATTTCTGGGATATCATTAAGGCTGACCTTCTGGAGTTGTTTAAGTGTCTTCATGCCGATCAATTTGACCTATTTAGGCTAAATTTTGGTGAGATTGTTTTGTTGCCAAAAATTAAGGAGGCCGAACGGATCCAACAGTTCAGACCCATATGCCTCCTTAATGTCAGCTTTAAGATTTTCACCAAAGTAGCTACGAATAGGTTAAACTCGATAGCTGACCATGTTGTCCGGCCATCTCAAACGGCCTTCATGCATGGAAGGAATATACTAGATGGTGTAGTTATCCTTCATGAGACCGTCCACGAGATGCACCGAAAAAACATGAGTGGAGTGGTATTCAAAATTGACTTTGAGAAAGCCTATGACAAGGTCAAGTGGTCTTTTCTCCAACAGGCCCTAAGGATGAAAGGTTTCTCCGAGAAATGATGCAAGTGGATCCAAAATTTTGTAACTGGAGGTAGTGTGGCCATCAAAGTCAATGATGAGGTAGGTCATTACTTTCAGACAAAAAAAGGACTACGGCAGGGTGACCCCATGTCCCCAATGTTATTTAACATTGTTGCTGACATGCTGGCTATTCTGATTGAGCGTGCCAAGCAGGATGGACAGATTGCGGGAGTAGTGCCACACCTTGTGGATGGTGGCCTCTCTATTTTGCAATATGCCGATGACACGATTCTTTTTATGGAACATGACCTAGACAAAGCTCGAAATCTGAAGTTATTGCTTTCAGCGTTTGAGCAAATGTCGGGCCTCAAAATTAACTTTCATAAAAGCGAATTGTTCTGCTTTGGAGAAGCCGTTGAGGCGGCGGCCGATTATGCTGACCTGTTTGGTTGCGCACTTGGCCAATTCCCGATTAAATATCTGGGAATACCAGTACATTATTGGCGTCTCACCATTGCAGAGTGGAAGCATATGGAGGAGCGTCTAGAGAAACGGTTGAGCAGTTGGAAAGGAAAACTACTCTCAGTTGGTGGTCGGCTAGTTTTGATCAACTCCGTCCTCACAAATATGGTTCTCTATATGCTTTCTTTCTTCCAACTCTCAAAAGGGGTCCTGCAAAGACTGGACTACTTTAGATCCAGATTCTTTTGGCAAGGAGATGGTGAAAAGAAAAAATACAGGCTGGCCAAATAGACCGTGGTTTGTAGGCCTAAAGACTAAGGTGGCCTTGGAATTCATGACCTGCAGGTCAAGAATAGGCCCTTCTCAGTAAATGGTTATTTAAACTTCTAACCGAGGATGGTGTTTGGCAAACCATGTTGCGCAACGAGTATCTAGGCCAAAAGGCGGTATCCCAGGCATATTGGAAACCTGGCGACTTGCACTTTTGGGCTGGCCTAATGGCGGCAAAGAAACATCTCTTTTGCTTTGGGTCTTTCGCGATAAAGGACGGGTCGGAAATTCGTTTCTGGGCAGACATCTGGCTAGGCAATGCCAGTCTCAGAGAACAATATGCAGCCTTATATAACATCGCTCGCGATAAGAATAATACTATTGCGCACGTGCTCGGTTCTTCCCCGCCGAATATTTCGTTCAGGCGGGATTTGATTGGCCCCCGGCTTGTGTCATGGCATAATCTTTTATCCCGGCTGGATTCGATTAACCTGACACAAGATCGGGATGTGTTTCGCTGGAACTTTACCACATCAGGGACTTTCACAGTGGACTCTATGTATCGTGCACTCACACATTCTGAGGTACCAACGAGTAATAATAAGAAAATTTGGAAGTCTAAAATTCCATTAGAAGTGAAAATCTTCATGTGGTATCTCCGTAGGGGAGTTGTGTTAACCAAAGACAACCTCGCACGGCGCAACTGGCGAGGGAGTAAGAAATGTTCTTTTTGTATTCATGACGAGACAATCAAACACCTCTTTTTCCAATGCAAGTTTGCACGTTCTACGTGGTTAGTCATCCAAATAGCGTCAAATTTGTATCCGCCCATAAGTGTTGCCAATATTTTTGGTCATTGGTTGGACGGTATTACAAATAGGTTCAAAACGCTAATAAGGGTGGGAGCGTATGCCTTAATTTGGTCGCTTTGGCTATGTAGAAATGATTTGGTTTTTAATGACAAAAATGCTTCTCCTCTACAGGTTATTTTCTGGTGTACGCACTCGCTACGTACGTGGTCTATACTACAACGGCCGGATTACCAACCGCTGTTCATGGCGGTGTGTACGCGATTGGAGCAGGTGGCTACGGAGGTTTTTTCCCAACATGGGTGGCAGCATAACCTACGGATCGAGCCACCACCTTCTTCGACATAGGCATAGTGTCGGTCTAAAAGGCTCTACTGTTGCCGTTTTGTCGATTTTTATTTCATGAATTTTGTCAGACTTCTGGATTTGGCTGTGTGCATCTTAGTTATGCAGAGGCCGGGTGTTACTCATAATACTTTGTATCCACTTGATGCTACATTTTGAGATAATAAAGTCACCCTTTATCGAAAAAAGCAGCTAACAGGGGCATCCTCCTGGTGATGGTGATGGAGCCACTCCATGGTCGGCTTTGGCCTGTGCTCATATCTGTTGTTTCCTTGCCAGTGAGAGTGTAAGTGCAGATAAATCTGAGAACAGTTTTTAAAAAACTGGTTAAAATGGTTTGGTTTTTACTCTAGGCTTAATTGGTTGAGGTTTTATTGGGTTGAGTTTTTTTTGATTCAAATTTGGTTTGGGTACATAGAAAAGCCAGTTTGGGTATAATTGGTTACGGGCTTAAAGAGTTTGGGCATGACCGCTGAAAACTATGGGTTCCAACCCGGTTCTTTGCCCCGGAGCGCAACTGAGAAAACAAAAGAACAGCCCCATCGAGGGGTCGAGGCGTCGAGCTAAACCTACTCGTTCCCGAGCGGCCGAGCCCCTCCACCGCCGCCACCGCCGCCGGCTGCCAACCACCGCCTCGTCTCCCTCACATCTCGCCGGCCTACACCCTCTCCCTCTCCCCCTCTCCCTCCCCTCACAGATCAGTGCGCCCCCTCCTCCTCCAGCTCGCCTTCCTCGCCCCCTCCTCGACGTCCTCGTCGGCGGCGTCGTGCATCATCCGGCTGGCGCGCGCCGGGGCCAGCGCCGCGCCGGCTTACTCGGCCGTCTATCTCAGCCCCTTCATCGTCACGCACCCGGACGAGGGGTGACAGCGCGGCCGGGAGGGTCAGAGCCTCCTACGGCGCACCAGGGCGGCGACACCTGCGCTTCCTAAGTCAAGTTCGTCGAGGCCGGCTGCGCCCGCACCATCCCACTCATCTACAATGAGTCAACGAGCCCGCGAGCGCCTCCTCGAGGTCACTGCCTCCAGATCCCCGCCTCCCTCCCCTTGGTCTCTCATTTTACTCCAGAAATTCCTGTTCCTTGGAAGTCAACCCGAAGTAGATGTACCGGGCAGACCAAGGATATACGCATCCACCTTGCCCCTGCTGGTGCCATAGCAAAATTTAGTGGAAGAAATCCTATGAAATTTACTAGAATGTGAGCAGTTTTATATTCTGAACCTAGGTGAGCATGCGACTTGAGTCCTGCCACCAATGAAAGATATACTGTACTTTAATTTGGCTGGCCATCTCTTTCTAATTAATGATCATGAACTGGCTATGCTCTGGATTGATTGTAGTAGCTCTCTATGAGAGGTCACTGGAAGCTGTAAAGAAAACATTTGATCTTTAGAAAATGTTGCAAAATTCAGGAACAGAGAATTGCTATTAGCTGCTCAATTTTGCTTGATTTGGATTTGAATTTAGTGTAATTAACAGCTAGGTTCTTAAGTGTCCTTTTGTTATTTCTTTGGCAGTTGTTACATCGAGGTTCTTAGTTTTCCCAGATTAAATGCCTCAGGTGCTGCATTCTTGATTATATCCTGATCATCCATATATGCAATGGCTAGTGAAGTTCCGAAGTTGGTGGCCAAGTTGGCTCTTTAGAAAATCCTGATCATCGATAAAATGCTAGAATGCACAAGTTGACATTTTGTAACGGGCCAAGCAAATTGTTATGTTTATAAGTCTACCTTTTTTCTGATGTTGCACAAGTTAGTGGCACCTCTTTGGTGTCCTTTCTTTGATGTGTTAATTTTACTAGAAAAGGCTAAAGAATCACATCCATGCTCTTGTATAGTCCAGGTTATTCACTCTGTCATACGCACCTACTTTACATAGTGTAAGGCAGCCATATGTTGCCAAAAATTACATAAACCTGAGATTTTCTCAAACCTGGGAGAAGTTGGAGCATGGCATGGCGTCTCGGTCCGTTGTGTCGGTCGATGCCTCTGTATCCCTGGCTAGCGGCCATTATGAGGTGGGTGAGTCGAGCTGCTCTGGCTCGCTGCGGGCGCCATTACTTCCTGCGCCGGCCTCGGGTAGGCGCCTACAGTCTA